>NC_142940.1:17977374-18042374 GCF_046866305.1 Octopus bimaculoides | reverse complement strand
TGTGAAGAAGTCTCATGTTTCAAGTAGATCATTTCATTAGTGGGAAAAGCAATGTCACAGAATTTCAAACTTATTTAATTTTTAGTCTTCCTATTTCTCTTATCATTTCCGCCATTGTAACATCAGTCACAAACAGTCCCATCCTTCAAATCTTTATGAAATTATTTGCCTTACTGCATGCTTTGGGAGTTGTTTTAAATTTCTGTTTTATGACTTTTGTTCAAAATAACAGCAAGTGCCAGCCATTGGGAAGAAAGTGGTAAACTTACATTCACAAGCCAGTCTCTATTCCCAGTTGTAACAGTTTTACTCTCTCCAATGCTGCCCATCCCACCTCACATCATTCAGATTAAAGGCATAAATGTCTCCAATTTTGTTTCTCAACTCTGCTTACATAACATTCTTAGAAATCAATAGAAATCCTACTGACAAAGTGTCCTATAAAACCTCTGTCCTGAAACAGATATGACTTTAAAAAAAGAAAACTGATGTTTAAACTATATGAAAGTGTTTACATGTCTTTGTTTTACAACTACTATTATTATTACCTCTGCCTTAGCGAAGGCAGGGGTATTGTTTTCAGTTGCGTTTATTTGTTTGTCTGTGGACAAGATATCTCAAGAGCCACCGGATGGATTTGGATGAAACTTTCAAGAATGTTTGGCCTCATGACTGGCACAAACTGATTAGATTTTGGGATTGATCCAGTACTGGAGAAGGATTCTGGATAATTTTTTGTTATATTTACTTTACTTTACATGATTACAATCTTACATTAACTTTCAAGTCTTTCTCAATTATCTCCCTTTTTGAATGGTGAATTTGTTAACTTTGGCTTGTATTAGATAAGGATAAACCATTTATTACTGTACTAAATTTTCTACAGCCACCTTCACATTTCATGACCACCATTGGGATCAATCAGGTACCAGACAAGGATTCTAGATTATTTTTCTGGCTTTTTTACTTAATTTTTGAGAGCTGTCGAGTTCATTTTTAGTATTCTCATTTGTGAGAGCAGTCGAGTTTATTTCAGATATTTGCATTTTAAAAATCATCTCTGGTTAATCGTTGAGAGGATGTTGGTGTTGCCTTGGCAGAGGTTTGTTCTCTCCGAGTGTTCTTGTTATCATTATTATTATCACCACTACTAATAAGGTGCCGAATTGTTAACACACTAGATGAAATGCTTAGTGGTATTTCACTTGTCACTGCATTCTGAGTTCAAATTCCAATGAGGTTGACTTTACCTTTCATCTTTTTGGGACAGATAAATTAAGTACCAATGAAACACTGGGGGTCAATGTAATCGACTAGTCCCCTCCCCCAAAATTTCAGGCCTTGTGCCTATAGTAGAAAGGATTATTATTATTACTAGGTTTTTACCCATTGCTATGCTGATGGTAGAAATATCTGTTAATCATGCACTTACCTTCTTTTAATAGTAGACTGTTATATAGTGAAAGTCTTGTTAGTTACTATGGTGACAACATTCTATCAATCTTTCACACACACTTTCTCTCTCTTGCAACAACAATAATGTTTTTTTTTTTTTTTTGCTTGAAACAAATTTTAATTCTATCTTACACACACAAACAATCAAAATACAACTATATTGTTATATAATGAAAGTTTTTTTTTAAAGCTATGTAGCATTGTGTTGACAGATTTACACTTAAAATTCTCAAGTTTTTAATCAAAACTTATTAGTTACTATAGTGGAAACTACCTGTCTATTTTTCATACACACTCTCTCTCTCTCTCTCTCTCTCTCTCTCTCTCTCTCTCTCTCTCTCTCTCTCTCTCTCTCTCTCTCCTGTATTTCTCTGTCTCTCTCCCTGTATTTCTCTCTCTCTCTCTCCTACCCCTTCTTCTAAAGATACATTATAATGTATATTTTGATTCCTACCCTTTCCTTCCCTCTAACAGATGTTGTGGCAGACAAAGAAATGGAGATCTGCTTCATTTTTATAATATAATATTTCTGAGTTCAAATTCCACTGAGATCGATTTTGCCTTTCATCCTTACAGGGTTGATAAAGTAAGTACCAGTTGAGCTTGGGTTGCCCTGTGCCAAAATTTGAAACCATTATTATATTTATCATTATTATTATTATTATTATTATTATTATTATTATTATTATTATTAGGCAGTGAGCTGGCCAAATCGTTAGCATGCTGGATGAACTGCTTACCAGTATTTCGCCTGTTACTATGTTCTGAGTTCAAATTCTGCCAAGGTCGACTTTACCTTTATCCTTTCAGGGCTGATAAATTAAGTACCAGTGAAATGCCAGGGTTGATAAAATCAAATAGCCACCTCCTCCAAAGTTTTAGGCCTTTTGCCTATAATAGAAAGGATTATTATTATTATTATTATTATAATTATTATTATTATTATTATTATTATTATTATTATTATTATTATTCGGCATTTCATCCATTTTTATATTCTGATTTCAAATTCCACCAAAGCCAACTTCGTCTTTCATCCTTTCAGGGCCAATAAAAGAAATACCATTTGAGCACTGGTGGTTGACGTAAATGACTGGCTCCTTTCCCCAAAATTTCAGGCGTTGTGCCTATAATAGAAAGTATTGTTGTTATTTTGGATTTCTATCTCCACTTGATTTCAATAATCCTGTGATTGTATTGCACATTGATAACTATCTTGGCGTCTTTCCCTCTCAGTATATTATTGTTGAGTTGATTGAATACTGAACAATTGGATGGATGAATGGCTGTTGTATTATATTGTCACCAGCTCTTAATTGTGTACTTACTCAAAACACTTAGCTTCCAAGTGGGTTTTGTTTTTTTGTTTTTTCCACGTAACATTGCAACAACTAATTGCTGCAAACAGCAGCAGTGTTTTAAAACTGATAACAGATTAGTTAACCGAGTCTATTGAGTTCATTATCCTTTTGTGTCAATAATTTGAAGAGGTACTAAATCAAAATGTCCTCTTTATTGGAGACCGAACACAATGGATTGTTTTTCACACACACCCTCACACATATTAAATATGTGTTGTATGTTTTTGAGGAAATACAGATAAAATTACAAAATATAAAATCTAACTGTTCTTTCAATATCAATATTCATGTGACACTACTACTTGTTAAATCTTTAGAGATTTGTTTTTAACTTTCAAATTTAACTAAAAAACTAAATTCCATACATATTCCAGTTATGCTATTGAATATCAATAAAAAAAATACAAATGATGTTTTCTGCAAGTCACATTGCCTCAATAAACTTGACATAGCTCAACAGAAAATAGTTCCAAATATGACATTCCTCAACAAAAGATAGATTGATATGTAAAACTGCTTTCCACAGTTAAAAGTAATGAAATTTTCAATGGATATATGTTTTCTGCAGTAAAACAGTTAATATCAGAATAATTATCATTGCTGTTTTTTCTTGAAAACTGAATCTTTGGATTTACTTACGGTTATATCCCTAACAAAAATTTTGGTACTTTTCACCTAATTTCTTAATTACATTTGGAGCCTTCAGAGAAAAAAAAATTTTTTCCTTGCCATTCCTGTCAGAATATAAGAAGAGAATTGGTTGAAAGAAATGATATCTTGCTTTCAATCAAAACTTGTCCATGCAAGTTTGTCCATGCTTGTTTTCTGACTTTTAGTTAATCCTTGTCTCATGCATTCTGCATAATATAAAACTTTCCTTTCATAAGTCTTAAATTACTCTGGTGATTGAAAAAAAATATTGGGATTGTATATCATATGTGATGCAGGAATGCCAAGGAAAACATGTGTCCTATCTACTACATGTGATACACAGGACAGGCAAAGAGTTAAACAAAACGACTTTGAAATGATATTCAACAATCAGCAGTGATTTGTTAAAAATTAAATTTTCTTTTACCATTATAATGTAACTGACAATATATATATATATATAACTTTATATTGAGAGATCAGTTAAAAAAACCTTTCTGCCAACATTTTTTTTTATTCCTGTAGACGTTTGTGTTGTTGCCTCTTTTACATGAATTATTTGGAGATTCTTTTGATGGCTTTCAAATTACTATTGATCAAAAAAAATCTGTAATGTCAAAAAGGGGTTTTAATTCTTTGCAACCCAATGAATAATTAAATTAGATGCATGCATTTGAACCACATGAAAACATTATCCTCTATAATAACTCAATAGGCTGGATTCAACCAAAGCTATGTCTTAAAGTGCTTATATCAGTGAAACTTTATACATTTGTTTGTAAGAAAATTTACAATATAGACATGGTTTAAGAAAAAAAGGTTTTTTTTTTAAACCAGAGAAACTGGTGATATATGTGTGTGTATGAAAGTCATTAAGTCATAAGATTCTTTTGAAAATATATGAAATGAAAGCATACATCATAAATATGAAACCTTTATAAGAAAGATTGGTTCATAGTATAAAGAGAAAACATTTTTAAGCATCAATTGGATGTATTGGATTTCCATGCGACTTTCTTTGTCTTTGTACCTATATATGTACATACATGCACACACACACACACACATAAAATCAAATTTCCTACAGATGATCCTCAGTGTATGTATATATATATATAGAGAGAGATATTTATATGTATGTATATATATCCTGCTTTCGGGTATAACTAGTGATGTTGCTTTCAAAATGATAGAGAAATTATTTTAAACATTACTAAAAAAAAAAAATACATATCAAGCAAATGTATGTTTATACACATGTGCAGATGGATGGATGGATGGATGGAATTATGAACCACTTACAAAAATTGAAGTAACTGTTACATAAAGTGGTAATATGATAATTCCTACGAGAAACTTATTTTGTGTTGATCTTATTTTTTTTTTCTGTTATATATTTCAATGATGAAAATGTTAAACAGCCATTTAAAAATTTAGATATTACATTTCTAATCTTTATTTGTGGTTATAAATATCTAACCTTTTAGCATCCAGATTACTCAGCTTATTTATTCACATTGGTTTGAATTAATCACAGCTTATTTCATAGGTTTGATAATACTTCAGTGATGCAATTGTTTGTATTTAGAATGACATTACAGGGTAGGTGTGAGAAGCAAGTTCTGATTTGAACATAAAGAAAAGAATATTTTGGCTGGATATGACCAGATTAAATGTTAAAGCAGTGGTTCTCAACCGGGGTCCATATAAGATTTTTGGGGGTCCATGCAACAAAATAGTAAATTGCAGATCTACAATAGTATTTTAAGGGCTCCTGAAAAAATTATGCTTTAGATGTACGTATTGGTATTTATTGCAGGAAACAGCTAGATTTCTTTCTCTAACGTTTTACATAGTTCAACCTACACCAGTTAATGTATGCAAAACAAAATAGGAATTTTGAGAGAAGTTTCTATAAAACTAGTTTTTAAACATCGAATAGTTATAGGGGTCCACCAGAATAAAATAGCAATCAAAGGAGACCATAGGTAAAAAAAGTAGCTGAGAACCCTTGTGCTAAAGGGTTAAAGGATTTAGTGCCAACTTACTGTAGCACAGAACGTTATTTCCAGAAATTGGTTTTGATTTTTGGCTCAACTCCATTTCAGTTATTTTCACCTCCATAGCTTTAAGTCTTTCTTTAGCATTCAGATTATTATGTCAAGTTTAATGTTTATTTATTCACATCGATTTGAATTAATCATGCATTACCTTGTAACTTTGAGATTTCAATGGCGTGAGTGTTTATTTTTAGAATAATATTGAAGGGTAAGTGTAAGAAGCCAGATCTGGCCAGTCTGAACATAAAGCCAGTAGAATATTTTGGCTAGATATGGTCAGTTTAAATGCTAAAATGTTAAAGAAAATGTGAACGTTATGATTTCATATACTCCCTTGTCTCTATAAATTTGAAATTCTCTTTCTATAAAAATAAAGTAATGACTTTGTGAGGGCAATATAGTGACAGAAACAACCAAGTGCTTGACTACGGCTTATCTCTATATTATGAATTAATATCTTGCTAGGTTTTATGTCTTTGGTGACTAATAAAGATGATGAGTATTACATACAGATACTGATTCAATTGATTATATTTCTTCTCCTCAAAAACTGATCTTGTGCTGAATAAAAAGAAACCAATATTATATGAGAGTGGGGCATGTGTTTTAAAGTAATATGTGAGCTTTTGGTGAGCTGCATCTACAATATTTTAATTCTCTTCTCCTTTTACTGTTTTTGATAAAAGAGAATGACTCTCCTCAAACACAATAAAATATGCTTCCAAACCAAATACAAAAACAAGATAAAAATGAACATCCATTTTAAATGTGAGGCTCTCTGTTATTGGAACTGATAATATTAATATAAAAGGAATAGGAAATTCCTGAACTATTTGTATTTAATTTTATGTTCTGGGTTCCAATCTCACCAGGATCCACCAATCAAAATTAACTCTCTCTCTCTCTTCTGATAAATTTGCAGCCTTGTGGCAATTTGAGGAATCCTTATTTATTTTGGGGTATAGGATGTGGACGAAATTATAATAGTGAGACAGTTTTGTCTGTTTTACAATATCTGAATTAAATGTTTCAGGGGGTCAATAAAATATATACCAACAAGATGTATGTAATGGTATTGGTATGTTTGTATGTTTAACCAACTCCTCTTCCTAAAAAAAGAAAAAAATATGACTTGAGCTAAGACAAAAAAAAAACTACCAAAACATTATTATGAAAATAATGGAGTTTACATTTAAACAACAGACTATTGGAACAAATGCTTTAGAAAATTCAATTTCTTTTGTATAATAACTGAATTCATATCCAATTCTGCTTTCCATACCTTTAGGATCTGAAATGCCATTAATATACTTGTTCCAAAGGGTGATTTTTCCCATTGCTAATTGGCTTTGTGCCTGTTTGTAAATAAAAAGTCCTTATAATTGTGGTAGATCCTGTAGTGCAGCTGTAATTTCTTAATGGACCAGGTTCATTACTCAATTACAATTAGTTAGAATATTTTTACATATATTATCATTAATGTCCTTGGGGAGGAAAACATTAGTGTTAAAACAATGTCATTTATTTTTCCCTTTCAATGTGAGGCCTCATGCCAATGTAAAGATTATTATTATTATCATTATTATTATTACTCCTATTATCATTATTATTAAAGACAAGTTGAGAGAAGCATTAGCATATCCATAGCAGCATCTCTTCTGGCTCTATTTTCTGCGTTTAAATTCCTCTGAGGTCAACTTTGCCTTTCATCTTTTTGGGGTCGATGAAATGAGTACCAGTTGAATGCTGGGGACTGATGAACTCAACTTACCCCTCCCCTAAAATTTCAGGCCTTGTGCCTCTAGTAGAAAGGATTATTATTATTATTATTATTATTATTATTATTATCATTATCATTATTAATATTATTATTATTATTATTATTACTTTAGTTATATTTTGAACATATCTGTGATAGTGTATTTTGCCAAATAATCTAACAAATATATACATACATACGTGCACACATGCATATATATATACATACAAACTAAGACAGGGACAAATTACAAGTTGATTATTTAATTAATTGACATTTAAATAAATATTTGTTGAAACACAGTTACTATAAGAAAATGTTCATAGATGCTTTCATCTCATTTTTTTTTTTTTTTTGCCAAGTATGAGGTGGATAGTTTGTTGGTGGTGTCAAATTGTTATTTTATTATTGTTAATAAATTACTTTAGACATTCAATAAAAAAAAGAATTGAATAAATGATAAATAAATAAATTATACATGTTAAATTTGTTCAGTTGTTTGTATATTTTATTGATTTGACTATTGATTCATTGAATGTACTTATTGTGAAATTCAAGAAAGTAGACTGAGTGCAAGTGAACTGAGACAGCATCCATGCTCCAGAGTGAGATGATAGGAAATGGCTGTTTGGTTGCACTGGTGATTTGGCACAGTTGACTGGACACTGAACTTATTTTGGTGGCAGTACTTTTTCACTCTGGAGACAAATGTACACAAAAATAATGCACACACAAAAATATACCCATACCTGTTGGGGCAAGCAAAAGCGAAATCGTGATGGCACCTGTGCCCAGCATCGCCTTTCTGGCACTTGTGCCCGTGGCATGTGTAAGGACTTTCGAGCGAGATCGTTGCCAGTGCCCCTGGACTGGCTCTTGTGTGGGTGGCACATAAAATACACCATTTTGAGCATGGCCGTTGCCAGTACCGCCTGACTGACCTTCATGCCGCTGGCACGTAAAAGCACCCACTACATTCTCGGAGTGGTTGGCGTTAGGAAGGGCATCCAGCTGTAGAAACTCTGCCAAATCAGATTGGAGCCTGGTGTATCCATCTGGTTCACCAGTCCTCAGTCAAATCGTCCAACCCATGCTAGCATGGAAAGTGGACGTTAAATGATGATGATGATGAGATAGGGAAAGCAAAAGAGAGACATTACAATTTATTAATTGAACATGACTGACATAAGCACCTTACCACCTCTCACACACATATAGAGAAATTTGCTCATACACATAAACAGAGAGGGTGAGACATTACAATTCATTAACTTTTAGTATACTGAAGATGAATCATGTCGCCGTACGAGTTTTCTTCCCTGTACCTGCAGACGCATTGTGTCGCACTGAGAGGGGAGAAAACTCAACATAAACACTTTTCTTCGCCTCACACACATAGAGAAATATGCTTACATGCATAAAAAGAGAGACAGAGATGTGGAGAGAGATGAGAAAAATGTTAAAACATGATGTTAGATACATCAAAGATGTCAAGATAGGCAACACCAAAACAGCAGTGCCAAAACATCTTATACTCTTCATGGTTATAGAGACAACTACATCAACATTTTCTTCCATCCTTGAGCTCTTGACTCTTGGTGGTTTCATGGAAATATTGCGATGACATACAACATGCTTTGGAAATTTTTTAAACCAAGGATGCTACAAATGGTCTGAAATGTGAAATGGTAGTAACATATAACAAAAGAATGCCTTTATGGAGACCTGCCAAGAGTTAGCAAGAAAATCAGGCAGACAGCTGTGACTATCTGGTCACTGCATGTGCAACTCTGAACTGGAAGCATCCAAATTAGTCTTGTGGAATCCACTTCATGGTGATGTAAAAAAAGGAAAACAATGTCACACTTCAACAACTTGATCACAGACACTGGCCTGGAATGTATCCAGGACCTCAAGGCAGTGATGATGGACCAGGAAGTGTGACAGTGTGGGCTCTGGTTCAAACCCAGCCATAAAAAAAAAAAGAAAACTGCCAATTTCTTCCAGAGACGAAGGAAAAGGAGGAGGCAGACAAGTACTTTAATTATAAATCCTGAAATAATGGTTTCAAATTTTGGCACAAGGTCAGCAATTTTGGGGTATGAGGCCCCAGCACTCGACTGGTATTAATTTTATTAACCCTGAAAGGTAAAGTAAACCTCATCAGAATTTGAACTCAGAACATAAAAACGGACAAAATATCGCTAAGCATTTTGCCCAGAGTGCTAATGATTCTGCCTGCTCACTGCCTTTATCTATCCTGAAATAATGAAAGGTTGTTGATATTGGTGGAATTGAACTAAGAGTACAAAAAACTGAAATGAATACAACAAGGCAATCTATCAAACCTGCTCAAAGAGAATGGCAATAGAAATGTAGCAAAGCTTCTTTTTCTTAGTATTTATGCTGCTTTATGCAGGGAAACGATGTAAAGGTAAACTTAAAATGTCCCAAAGGAATACTGCTAACATGGAATATAACATAGTTTGACTAACTCATCATAAGTTTATGCAGAGTTAAGGTACATGGTCAGATGCTTCCACTACACAGAACAGCTGAAATTAAATCACAAACAGTGCTCCATCATGGTCACAGTCAATGACTGAAACAAATAAAAAAAATAAAAGATGATGATAAGAGTTTGGTGCAGTTATTTGCTGTAAAAATGTAGACCCTAACATGTCAGGCCTTTCCCTTCATCAGAGGATGAGGAAATGAGAAAAGATGATATTGTCACTTGGGCTGGAAATAATACACTATGATGATGATGACCAAAACAGGATCTAGTTTGGACCTTTATTTACTGGGGCTTTTTTTTTCTAAATTGAACTAATTTAACTATTTTATAGTCATCTGTGTGTGAATATCAAAAATATACATTCATGCCTATTAATATGATGCTACAAACTTATTGTTGAACTAAAAGAAATCAATATATTTTTCAAAGAGATTAAGTGCTGACAACAGTTAAAAAAAAAAAGACAAAGATCTTAAATTGTATCAAAAGCCAATAGAAAATGCATAATAAATGAAAAGTTAGAACAGAAAAAAGAATATTTTAGATATCACAGGAAAGATAATGTAACGCTGAAATGTATGTAACGTTGCTGGACTGCACACCAGTCCAACCTAAGCTATTATAGGAAAACTAGACATAATAAAATCAATGAAGATTATGATCTTGAGGAAAATAGTTAACAATAGTGATGAAGTGGTTGGATAAGAGTATGCAAAAGTAAAGCAGTTTATCAAAATACATCACTGAATTATTGATGATGAGAAGACATATTATATTCAAAACGACACAGACTTAAGTAATTTAAAATGCTATTTATTTTTTAAGAAACATGAAAAAAAAAAATCGCTGATGAAAAGATAATGCAGCAATGAAAACAAAAGTGAGCCTTATCTTGTTAAAAACTGGAGGTTACCAATAAAGTTTTAAGTAAGCCAATTTTTGGTGATGCTTCTGTTCTTCACTTGTTGTATATAGCTATAAGAATAAATGGTTATAAATATTAATCGAATCAGATATCATCTTCATCATCATCATCTTTAGAAAAATAAATTATTATTATTATTATCATGGCCTAGTGGTTAGGGTTTTGTACTTATGATTGTGAGATCGTGGTTTCAATTCCAAGGCAGAGTTGTGCATTATATTCTTGAGCAAAACACTTCATTTCACATTGCTCTGCAATAACCTTGAGCCCTCTCTTGTGGTCCACCATACATCTGTTCAGACAATGTCAGTTTGATGGAAATAGTGATCTAATGTACAGTACATACATTTGATCACTATAAAGAAATCATTTGTGCAGGTTATTAGGGAAGAGCTGAACACTCATATGTTGTCTTTGACAGGAGAATCCATCATCATCACCATCGTTATTATAATTATTATTATTATTATTATTATTATTATTATTATTATTTTTTGTGGTAAGTGCAGGCATGGCTATGTGGTTAAGAGGTTTGCTTCCCAATTACATGGGTTCAAATTCAAGTCCTATCGGGCAAGGGCTTTCTACTATAGCCCTTGGATGACCAAAGCCTTGTGAATAGATTTGATACATGGAAACTGAAAGAAGCCCATCATAGTATGTGTGTGCATATGTGTATAGTTGTATCTCCTTAAATTGACATTGTGTGATTGTTGTAACCAAATGTCTTTCATTTTCAATAGCAGCAAAAACATGTCCAGCCATGAGGTAGGAATAGGCTAAGGGTAGGTGACGGGAAGAGCATCTGACCCTAAAAAATTTGGCTCGATGGACTCTGTCTGACGCTTGCAAGCAGGAAAAAGTAGACATTAAAATGATGGTGATAATGATATAAACAATCAATATATTATTAGGGAGAAAAACTCGAATGATGCTGAACACATCTCAGCCATTACAAGGGGGAGACAAGCACCTCCAGCCAGCAAAGGCTTAGCTGGGTGGAGGTGCTTGTCTCCCCCTTGTAAACATAAGGACACAGGAAATGTGTCAAGGCCGACAGGAAGCGGTGCAGCTTCCTAGGTCTAACCAACTGTAGTATTATTCCTTTCAGGAGACTGTCACATTAAGTTGACAGCATACAACTACTTCATATTGATATTGTTTCATCAAAGTGAAGGATAAAGAGTTCAAAATACATTATAACAATTTTATAAACGATAAAGAAAAGAAAGAATATGAAGTGTTAAACAAAGGCTGTGTGCAGAAATGTGTGTGAATGTGTGGAAGTGGAGATCATCCACTCAATATATATGCAATCCTACTAAGTTAAAAGTCCTTAAAGTGTGAATGTGTGAACATTGAAGAAAAGTCATGAACAGTCTATGAAGGGCTTAACCCTTTAGCATTTAAACAGGCCATATTTGGCCCAAATATTCTACTTGATTTATGTTAAAAGCAGCCAGATCTGGCATTTCACACCTACACTACAATGTCATTGTAAAAATAAGCAATCACATTATTCAAATATTGAAACTATGAGATAATGCATGATTAGTTCAAAACAATGTGAATAAATAAACATTACAGTTTACAGAATAATCTGAATGCTAAAGGGTGAAGAAGAAAAAGAATAAAGTACCTTACCTTGTCTGTATTCTGGGGTATGGTACTCTTAATAGTTATTTCTGGCAAAAATATTGGTGCTTTCCCAAATGACTGATGATGTGAAACTTTTCTGTTCCTAACAGTATCAATATTATATGTGGTGGGACTGAAAGAATTTGGAATTTACCGAAATAAGCATGGCATTTACCAAGTTTACAGTGAAATATTTTTCTTTATTTTGAAAGTTATTGTTTTTGTTGTTGCTAATGTTTGGCTTCAGTTTTGGCTCTGATTTAGCAGACTTATTTTACAATTTTTATTTATGTGTTTCAGCCAAGTGGCTGCGGTCATGTTAACTCTTTTGTTACTAACCTGGCTGAAATCGGCTCTGGCTCTGAGTACAAATGTCTTGTTTTCATAAGTTTTGAATTAAAATCTTCCACTAAACCTTAGTCACAATTTATGTTCCTAAGACTAGCTGAATGATAACTAAGTTATTTTACTAAATTCTTTGTTATATTTAAAGTAATTGAAAGAAACAGAGAGCATCTCAAAATAAATACAGTAACGAAAGGGTTAAGATAGAAAACATAGGCACAGGTGTGGCTGTGTGGTAAAAAGTTTGCCTTCCAACCACATGATTCCAGGTTCAGTCCCATTGTGCAGCACCTTGGGCAAGTGTCTTCTACTGTTGCCTCAGGCTAATCAAAGCCTTGTGAGTGGATTTGGTAGATGGAAACTAAAAGAAGCCCATTTTATATATATATGTCAGTGTGGTGTGTGTGTGTGTGTGTGTGTGTGTGTGTGTGTGTGTGTATGTGTGTACATGTGTGCATGTGTGTATGTCTTTGTGTCTGTGTTTGTCCCCCACCACTACTTGACAACTGGTGTTGCTGTGTTTACGTCTCTGTAACCTAGCAGTTTGGCAAGAGAGATCAATAGAATAAGTAGCAGGCTTTAAAAAAAAATAAGCACTGGGATCAATTCATTCAACTAAAGTTCTTCAAGACAGTGCCCCAACATGGCCACAGTCTAATGATTGAAACAAGTAAAAAAAAACATACAAGATATACACAGGTAAGGCCCTTATAGAAACAACAGAAAGTTAACAGAGAGGAAATAGCCTGTTCATGAGGTTGTCTGGGGTGGTGTCAGGGTTACTAACCCTGACACCATCCCAGACAAAATGCAAAATATCTTAAAACTCTATATACTGAACTTTTTAAACCTGTTACCACACAACTACTTCCAGATGGTTTTGTTTCCTTGTTTAGCTTACTGGTTGCAGGTATGGCTGTGTGGTTAAGTCTGCTTCCCAACAACATGGTTTGGGGTTCAGTTCAGTCCCACTCTATGGCACCTTGGGCAAGTTTCTACTATTATTGCCCTGGGCCAACCAAAGCTTTGTGAATGGATTTCATCATCATCATCATCATCATCATCGTTTAATGTCCTTTTCCATGCTGGCATGGGTTAGATGGTTTGACTGGGGACTGGCAAGCCAGGAGGCTGCACCATGCTCCAATGTGATCTATCAAGGTTTCTACAGCTGGATGCCTTTCCTAGCGCCAACCACTCCAAGAGTTTATCTTTGGTATTACAAGGAGCTTTGTTGGTGTCTCGCTCAACTGTGCTCCACACATAATAATCAAGGGGGTTACAGTCTTGAGAGTTAGGTGGCCTGATGTTAGGAGTATGTGGTTGCAGAAATTAACTGACAGCCATTACTGGGTTCTCCTGTTTGTGTGTCATGGTGCAGAGTCCTGTTGCTAGACACAAGGTCTTCCAGCAGCCACCCTCTTGACCCAGGGCAGCACTACCTCTTCCAGGCACTTGATGTAGGCCTCTGTGTTGAGTTTGAGGCCATGTGAGAAGATGAATGGAGGCATAATGTCACCATCACTAGTGATCATTCCAAACACCATGATTTTGACTGGATGTTTGATTTTTATCACTCTCGGTACATGTCCTCAGTTTGCATTGTCCTCAGACTGACATCCAAACACTCTGAAATGTTCGTACTGGAGCCTCCAACGTGAATGCTAAGCAGTACAGCATGTCATGTCGTTTCCAAATTTCTGGCAGAGTGAATTGCATCATGGTACTGTTTTTCTTACAGATGGTGCCCAACTAACCCTACTATACTGTGTAGACAACGAAATCATAAAGAAACAATGCACATGTGCGAAATTAAAAATATAAAATGGCGACAATTTACATTGCACCCCCTGTATAAATATATATATATATATATATATATATATATATATATATATGCACACACATATATATACTTATATATATATCTGAGTGGGGAGGCACTGTCTCCTTGTCTTGTGTCCTAGTCATAAATATGTGTCCCCATCATACAAGCTGTATATTTTGTTTCTAATCTTCCATGAATATGGAAATGTCTTGCTCGGGTAAAGGTCAGGGTTTTTAGCAGGAAGGGTGTCCAGCTGCAGAAAAAGCTGCCTCAACAAATTCTATCCAACCCATGCATGCACGGTAAAGTGGATTCTATGACAATGATAACAACGACAATGATGGTGATGATAATGACATTATCATGGTGATTGTGGTGGTGATGATGATGATGATGGTGGTGGTGGTGGTGGTGGTAGTGGTCTAAGAGGAAGGATGTGCCCAGGGCCTTCACAGAGCCTTTAAAACCGGTGAAACTGAAAGCACTAATGTTTCTCTTGAGCCATCACAAATCATTTGTGTTGGCACTCCGTCGCTTACGACGTCGAGGGTTCCAGTTGATCCAATCAACGGAACAGCCTGCTCGTGAAATTAACGTGCAAGTGGCTGAGCACTCCACAGCCACGTGTACCCTTAACGTAGTTCTCGAGGATATTCAGCGTGACACAGTGTGACAAGGCTGACCCTTTGAATTACAGGTACAACAAAAACAGGAAGTAAGAGTGAGAGAAAGTTGTGGTGAAAGAGTACAGCAGGGTTTGCCACCATCCCCTGCCGGAGCCACGTAGAGCTTTTAGGTGTTTTCGCTCAATAAACACTCTCAACGCCCGGTCTGGGAATCGAAACCGCGATCCTATGAACGCGAGTCCGCTGCCCTAACCACTGGGCCATTGCGCCTCCCATCACAAATCAACACTGGCAAGAAAGAAATGAATAGCAAGAGTGTTCAAGAAGGCAAGATGATCTGGGGAGGAAGTACTGAGTTTCGTGAGAGAGGGGCGGGATACGATAAATGTTATGAGAAAAAGGAAGACAAGTGGGATAGGAATGGCTGAATAAAGGTGGCATGAGCCCACAGTTAGCTCTGAGAACCTCCATGAAACAGTAAAATCAGTAAAACTGAAGTACCTGAGGTAGCTTGGTTTAGAGTGATTTAAATTCCTCTCGGAGCCAAAACCAAAAGGCTTAGCAGCAGGTTTAAAAGCTTTCAGTTCTGTACAATTTTTTTGGTACTCAGTTGGACATGGTATTAAGGACTGGAAGAAAAGTTGATACATTTGATATTTTTAATTCATAAACTGAATAATAACGTTTCAGAATTATCACTTAGAAACAGTGAATATAATAAACGAAATGAAATTAATATAAATTTGACAGAAAAATAAAATAATTATTAAAATAATTATATATTATTTTATATATATATATATTACATACATAAATTTTTCTGAATCTTCATATTTTTCTATTTGCTAGGACACTGATTTTAAATTGATATTAACCAAATTAATATTCAATTTTTTACCCTTATTATTCAAATTATACATATATAATAACATTGATTAGAGAACATTGCTTAGAGAACAAACATCAAATTCGAGTCAATGACTTTATATAACACTACGCTTCCATACATTTGAGCATATATAAATATTACCATGGCCTTCATCATCATCATCATCATCATCATCATCGTCTAATGTCCGCTTTCCATGCTGGCATGGGTTGGACGATTTGACTGAAGACTGGCAAGCCAGAAGGCTGCACCAGGCTCCAATCTGATCTGGCAAGGTTTCTACAGCTGGATGCCCTTCCTAATACCAACCACTCCGAGAGTGTAGTGGGTGCTTTTACGTGCCACCGGCACGAGGGCCAGTCACACATATAAAAGGAATACATATATAAAAGCACAGAAAGTAAAAATATATATATGCACATAAAAATATAAAATATATAGAAAAATTTGTCAAGAAAAGGAATATACAAATACCAAAACATGTCAAGTGACTAAAAACTAAAAATATCAATCGACTAAAAAGAAAAAAGTTTCTACTCCCCTCAATTAAAAATATATCAAAATAGTTTGTTTCATAAAAGCAATATTAGGTTGAAGTCCAAGGAGTGTAAGAGAGTTCCACAAAATCAAGTCAAAACACATCTATGGCCATTTCGGGAGTTCACTACCTGGTTCTTGTTATGAGTTAAAGCGCATCTCAGCAATGACCCCTTCATCAGGATGAACAGGAATTCCACACTCGGGTCGTTCACCGACGAACTATTTTCATATATTTTTAATTGAAAGGAGTAGAAGCTTTTTTCTTTTTAGCTAATTGATATTTTTAGTTTTTAGTCGCTTGACATGCTTTAGTATTTGTATATACCTTTTCTTGGTAGGCCTTTCTATATATTTTGTATTTTTATGTGCATATATATATCTTTTTACCTTCTGTGCTTTTATATATGTATTCCTTTTATATGTTGCAGGCCATGGTAATATTCATATATGCTCAAATGTATGGAAGCATGGTGTTATATAAAATTGTTGATTCGAATTTGATTGTTCTCTAATCAATGTTTTTTGTTTTTGTCTCAGTTTCATTTGAGCACTTCTTTTTTGCAGCCCTATAAACCCTTTCGTTTCTTTAAAAAGGGACAAAAATTATTTCCAGTTCTATATTTAAGAGATGACGAATTATGTACATTATTTATATTTGACTGATATTTGTCCTCATCTTGTTTCTTGTTAATACAATGTTTCAGCTGATTTAGAATATGAAGGAAGGGGCCACAAGAGGTTTGTTGCTGTTAAAGAGACAAGAGCTGTTAAAGCTGCTCACTTTAGACAAGAAAAGGCGGGAGTTATCTGAGTGGAACTGGAAAGAGAGATGAAAATGTTGGTGACACAGTGACAAGGAAGGCTTTCGGAGTAAAAAAGCAGGAAGGGTGGCTAGGTAGAGGTTGCACAACTGTATCCAAATATGCAATGAAATGGTTGATGAAAACAAAAGGTAGAGAGAAAGTTTACTAGAGGAACATAGTGGCAAAAAGAGGCAAGAGAAAGAGAGCACTATTTGCCAACTTATAATCACATGGCTCAGTGGTTAGAGTGTCGGGCTCACAGTCATGAGGTAGTGAGTTTGATTCTTGGATCAGGCTGTGTGTTGTGTTCTTGAGCAAGACACTTTATTTCACGTTGCTCCAGTTCACTCAGCTGTAGAAATGAGCTGCAACATCACTGATGCCAAACTGTACTGACCTTTGCCTTTTCCTTGGAAAACATCAGTGGCACGGAGAGGGGATGCTGGTATGCATGGATGACTTGCTTGGACTTGTGCCTTGGAGGGGAACTTTCTAGGTGCAATCTGATGATCATTCATGACCAAAGGGGGTCTTTTTAATCACATACACACACATACACCCACATATGATTCATTGAGAACTGCATCATAAAGAAAACTTCCTTTCATTAGTTACTTAGCCTCTTCCACAATGTTTATAGCAATCAACAGTACTGACTCTGTTGACTCAGCCTTTTAGGACACAGATATACAGATAATGATGGTGGTAGAAATACTGGAAAGGAAATTGGCCACCACTACCACCACCAATAATAATAATAATAACTAGCAGTACTTGTAGAAATTCCACAGCCGTTTGGAAAATGGCATGATGAAATATCTTTCTTGAGATGTGAAAATCCCCATAGGCAGTATTGAAGGATCAATCAATCTATCTACCTATCTATCTGAAAAATTGTTGAAAAAAATGTCCCTGCAATAATGTAAAGTTCATAGAAAATGTAAAGTTCTGCAATTTTTCTTTTTTCTTGGGAATTATAAAAAGAAAACATCCATTTTAATTTGTTTGTGTGTAAAAAAAAATATAAGTGCAGGAGTGGCTGTGTGATAAGTAGCTTGCTTACCAACCACATGTTTCCGAGTTCAGTCCCACTGCGTGGCACCTTGGGCAAGTGTCTTCTACTATAGCCTCGGGCCAACCAAAGCCTTGTGAGTGGATTTGGTAGACAGAAATTGAAAGAAGCCCGTCGTATATATATATATATATGTATATATATATGTGTGTGTCTATGTTTGTGTGTCTGTGCTTGTCCTCCTAGCATTGCTTGACAACCAATGCAGGTGTATTTATGTCCCCGTCACTTAGCGGTTCGGCAAAAAAAGAGACCGATAGAATAAGTACTAGGCTTACAAAGAATAAGTCCTGGGGTCGATTTGCTCGACTAAAGGCGGTGCTCCAGCATGGCCACAGTCAAATGACTGAAACAAGTAAAAGAGAGTAAAAGAGTGTATGTGTGAATGTACCAAACAGGCCAATATATTCTTCCTCCACTTTTGGTAACCCAGTCAGTATGAAATGCACTGTTGTTCCATAATGTGTTATGTTAATGTATAGAGTGTTTGTGTGTCACAGAAGAGGAAGTGGGGAAGGGGATGGTGGTAAGGAAATATACTTGACATAAACCTATTTAAGTTGATCAACACACCCATTTCGCTCGTCATGCTAACGATTCTGCCAGCTCACTGCCTTAATAATAATAATAATAATTATAATAACAATAATTATGGTGATAATGATAATAAAGATAAAAGTGAACACCAACTTTTCTAGCCTTTAGAAATGTTGCTGTTTTCCGTGTAGTCATTGGATGGGATGTTATTTTGCTGTGTAGTTTGGACTTCAAGACTGCATTCATATTTGTTTTCTAAAAATTAATTTAAAAAAAATTCAAGTATGAAAGCAATGAAGCTGACTGAAAGCATAATGAGTTGTTTAATACACACAGGGAAAGAATTTACAATAGCATTAAGACAACTTATTTCAATAAAATTTGGCATCAGAGTACAAATTTATTGATGTATAAGGCCAATGGCCAGTAGGAATAGAAACTGTATAGACAAATACTGGTTTCAAATTTTGGCACAAGGCCAGCAATTTTGGGGGAGGGTGTAAGTTAATAATAGCGACCCCAGTGCTAAACAGATACTTATTTTATTAATTGTGAAAGTCATCATTGTCATCATCATCATCGTCATCATCATCATCATCGTTTAACATCCGCTTTCGATGCTAGCATGGATTGGACGATTTGACTGAGGACTGGTGAACCAGATGGCTGCACCAGGCTCCAATCTGATCTGGCAGAGTTTCTACAGCTGGATGCCTTTCCTAACGCCAACCACTCTGAGAGTGTAGTGGGTGCTTTTACGTGCCACCGGCACGAAAGCCAGTCAGGAGGTACTTGGCAACGAACTCGCTCGGACATCTTTTCACGTGTGACAGGCACAAGTGCCAGGAATGCGACGTTGGTAATGATCACACTCAAATGGTGCTATTGACCTGCCACCTGCACGGAAGCCAGACAGCTGGTGCTCTGGCAACGATCATGCTCGGACGGTGCTCTTAGTGATCTACTGGTACAGGTAAGGCAAATCAAGCTAGGCAGAATTCGAACTCAGAATGTAAAGATGGATGAAATGCCATGAAGCATGTTGCCCAGTGTGCTAACGACTCTGCCAGTTCGCCACCTTATGCATAAGCAAATATTGATTTCAAATTTTGACAGAAGGCCAGAATTTCGTGGGGACGGGGCTAAGTCAATTGCATCGACCTCCAGTGTTCAACTGGTATTTATTTTATCAACCTTAAAAGGATGAAAGGCAAAGTAGACCTCAGTTGTATTTGAACTCAGAATGTAAAGACAGATGAAATGCTAGGCATTTTACCCAGTGTGCTAACAATTCTGTCAGCTTGCTGCCTCTGTGAAAAACAGAGTCCAAGAAAACTAGTGGTGGTTTGCAGTCATCATCACCCTCATGCTCATCCTCGTCATTTAAATACTGCCTGCATACTGGGTCGGACACTTAGACAGGAGCTGGCAAGAGAGGCCCTACAGTTTGCATTGGCATGGCTCCCACAGTTGGATGTCCTTGTGTGTGTTGGCACTCCGTCGCTTACGACGTCGAAGTTTCCAGTTGATCCAATCAACGGAACAGCCTGCTCATGAAATTAATGTGCAAGTGGCTGAGCACTCCACAGACATGTGTACCCTTAGCGTAGTTCTCGGGGATATTCAGCATGACACAGTGTGACAAGGCTGACCCTTTGAAATATAGGTACAACAGAAACAGGAAGTAAGAGTGAGAGAAAGTTGTGGTGAAAGAGTACAGCAGAGTTCGCCACCATCCCCTGCCGGAGCCTCGTGGAGCTTTAGGTGTTTTCGCTCAATAAACACTCACAACGCCCGGTCTGGGAATCGAAACCGTGATCCTATGACCATGAGTCCGCTGCCCTAACCACTGGGCCATTGCGCCTCCACTGGATGTCCTTACTAAGGCATTAAAAAGCATTATACAGTAAAGCCCCTAAGTTTGGATAATCTTCCATTGGGTGAAGAAGGTACTACCATTTCAGGATTGACACTCAGCTGATTTTTTTTCTTAGAGAAAACTTAAAGCTAAATATCAGATTTATAGATCTCACTGAAAATGTTTTAAACATACCTCCTCATTTTCATATCTTCCAGGTCCTACCAAAGGAAACCCTTTAGGCTGCAGATGTTTGATCAAAAACTTGCTGGCAGGTAGCATAAAGGGATACACATCTCTATGTCGGAAACTTTCAAATACAGCATTGCCTGAGTTCTTGGCTAAAAGAATGATAATAAAAAGAATAAGAATAAGAACAAAAAGCTTTTCTATTATAGGCACAAGGTCAAAGAATTTTGGGCGATGGGGGAAGTCAATGACATCGACTGCAGTGCTCAACTGGTCCTTACTTCATTGACCCAGAAAGGAGGAAATCTAAGGTCAACCTCAGCAGAATTTAAAATCAGAATTTTTTCTTTTATTCTTTCATCCTTTTACTTTTTCAGTCATTTAACTGTGGCCATGCTGGAGCACTGCCTTTAGTCGAGCAAACTGATCCCAGGACTTATTCTTTGTAAGCCTACTACTTATTCTATCGGTCTCTTTTGCCAAACCACTATGTTACGGGGATGTAAACACACCAGCATTAGTTGTCAAGCGATGTTGGGGGGGGGGGGGACAAACACAGACATACAAACACACACACACACACGTATAAATATATATATATATATATATATATATATATATATACAATGGGCTTCATTCAGTTTCCATATACCAAATCCACTCACAAGGCTTTGGTCGACCTGAGGCTACAGTAGAAGACACTTTTCCCAAGGTGCCACACAGTGGGACTGAACCCAGAACCACGTGGCTGCTAAGCAAGCCACTTACCACACAGCCACTCCTGGGCCAGACTTTCTTTGTAATCGATATATATATACATATATATATATATATATATATATATATACATTCTTTTATACATTTCAACTCTTAGGCTGCTACCATTCTGGAGCACCACCAGTGAAATATATGTGTGAGTGTGTGTGTGTATGTGTGTGTGTGTGTGTGTGTGTGTGTGTGTGTGTGTGTGTGTGTGTGTGTGACACACAGAGCAGTGAACTTCTTGAATGTTCTGCTTTACATGTATGTGATAATGTCTCTCATGCAATTTTCTGGTGTGTTCTGACTATCTTTGCTTTACTTGTTGTGCTGCTGTTAAGACTATTCCTTCTTGTGATTTGATGCTACCCATCTTTGCAGCGTATTCTATGTTGAGTTCTTTCACCTGTTAAGAAAGACTATTTGTGTCATTGTGTGTTGCTTGTTCCTCTCGATTTTCACACAAACTCGTTACATAATTGTTTTTTGTATCTTTCTAACATTCTCATTTAACCTTTTTATATTCTTCTGAGTTGAAACCCAAAGTTCTTGCTTTCCCCCTTTTTTTCAACAAGATCCATGGTTGCTTCAGACATATACATGGTTGCCTTTTGATTCTCTTCCTTTTTGGTACATTTATTTTGACAGATTCAAGAATTTCATGTTACATGAATTACGACCTATTATCTGGGTTCTTTCCTTCTTGCATCTCGAGTAGTGTTTCAATCTGTTCCTGATATCTTCTATATATTCATTATCTTTTATCCTTTACTTGTTTCAGTCAATTGACTGTGGCCATGCTGGGGCACTGCCTTGAAGGGTTTGAGTCAAACAAAACGACTTCAGGGCTTTAAGTCTGGTGCTTATTCTATCAGTCATTTTTGCTGAACTACTAAGTTACAGGGATCTAAACATACAAACAGCAGTTGTCAAGCAGTGGTAGGAGACAAACACAGACACAAAGACACATACACACATGGATGGGCTTCTTTCAGTTTCCATCAGCCAAATCCACTCATAAGGCTTTGGTCGGCCTGAGGTTATAGTAAATGACACTTGCCCAAAGTGCCACACAGTGGGACTGAATATAGTACCATGTGGTTGGGAGGCAAGCTTCTTATCACTCAGCCACACCTGTGCCCATATTGAGATGTGTGAGAATGCTACAAGTCTCTTACAAAGATCATCAGAGAAATGAAAGGATGTTACAACAAGTAGGTGAAAGACTTCTGAACATTGTGAAAAAAACAAAAGTTCATCTATTATGGCCATATTCGATGAAGCTGAGGCTTGGAAAACATTATCGAAGAAAGAATAGAGGGGCAATAGATGAAGAGTCAGAGAGGCTGACAATGAAATCAATAGATGGTCAATATTAAGAGTTGGTTGAACAAAAATGGTAAGGCAGCTGAAGAATTTGCACTTAATCAGGAAGACTTTTGTTGTAGTGTCATCAATACGCTGCAGGCATACAATACATGATGATGACAATAGTGCCTTTGTTAGCTTATAGTTGTAATCTTTGGGATTTAAATTTTTTTCCCTTTGTGAAATTCAAGCTTCCAGTTAATATAGTAGCATGCTCTTCTGTTTAAATCAGGGGACTGCTCTTGGGGTCAGTCTAATATCTGAATTTGTTGGTATGAATGTGTGTGTGTTTGTGTGTGTGTGTGTGTGTGTGTGTGTGTGTGTGTGTGTGTGTGTGTACTCTTCTGTTTCTAATTATTTGATATTTTCGAAGGAAGGAGCTGGTTTTTAACAAAGATACAAAGCTCCACCATTGGAATGTAGATAAACAAAAACAAATTCACGTTTTGAACTTCAGAAAAGTTTTGCATATTTTAACTGTTCCACTTTCAGATTGTATTTGTAATGTTCCAGTAAGCTGGTTGAATTCTTTTTCTTTAATATACATATGTAAAAAGGCAGCGAGCTGGCAGAAGCGTTAGCATGCCGGGCAAAATGCTTAGCGGTATTACGTCTGTCGCTACGTTCTGAGTTCAAATTCCGCCGAGGTCGACTTTGCCTTTCATCCTTTCGGGGTCGAATAAATAAGTACCAGTTACGCACTGGGGTTGATATAATCGCCTTAATCCATTTGTCTGTCCTTGTTTGTCCCCTCTGCGTGTAACCCCTTGTGGGCAGTAAAGAAATAGGTATTTCGTCTGCCTTTACGTTCTGAGTTCAAATTCCGCCAAGGTTGACTTTGCCTTTCATCCTTTCGGGGTCGATAAATTAAGTACCAGTCTAATCGACTGGCCCCCCCCTCCCCCAAAATTTCGGGCCTTGTGCCTTGAATAGAAAAGAATATGTATGCGCAGGTGTGACTGTGTGGTAATAAGCTTGCTTCCCAATCACATGGTTCCGGGTTCAGTCCCGCTGCGTGGAACCTTGGGCAAGTCTTCTACTATAGCTACGGGCTGACTAAAGCTTTGTGAGTGGATTTGGTTCAGAAACCGAAAGAAACCAGTCTTGTGTGTGTGTGTGTGTGTGTGTGTGTGTGTGTGTGTGTGTGTGTGTGTGTGTGCGTGCGTGCGTGCGTGTGTGTGTGTGTGTGTGTGTGTGTGTGTCTGTCTGACTGTCAGTCCCCTCCTCCCACAGCCGGTGTTGGTGTGTTTAGTTCCCCTAAAGAGACCGATAGAATAAGTACTAGGCTTAAAAAGAATAAGTCCTGGGGTAGATTTCTTCGACAAAAACCCTTTAAAGCAATGCTCCAGCATGGCCGCAGTCAAAGGGCTGAAACAAGTAAAAGAGTATGTATGTATGTATGTACGAATGTGTTGCATGTGTGATTGTTTATGTATATGTATGATGCAAGTCAGTATGCATGTATGTATACTATTGTTTAGGAATTGTATTTTAATGTGGTTTTGTACTATTCATATATCATATACATACGTGTTATGTATGTAATTAGATTTGTATATTTCTTGAACCATAAGATCCTAATCATGTTTGTCTTTTATTTTTAATTGAACTCACATGACGACACGCAAAATATATTAATTCCCTTGACAAAAACCAGGCCACCCTGACTAAAATAGTGTGAGTTACTAATATTATAGAAATAAAATACTTGTTTTGTTACCTGTTGGTAAGAATGCACTAAGGCTTACTTGCAAGCCACCTGGATCCATATTTTTCAATCCGCAGAGTGAATTCAAGTCTCCGTTGCTATGGCGAGGTAAATATCAACAGACGGCGGTGAGTGTAGAAAATAGAAAATGAGAGAGAAGGATAAAAACAAAGTGTTGCATTGACAAGTAAATAAGAATAAGAGGGAAAACAGAGAGGAAGACAGAATAAAGGTGTACACTATAACTGGTGGAGAAAGTAAAAGAGTAAGAAGCGAAAAGAAAAACAGAATTGTACTGGAAGGAAAGAAAAAGCAAAAGACGAGAAGGAGAGAGATGTCATATAATTGAAGTGGAAAGGAAGAAAAATAGAAAAGGGAAAGAGAGGGAGAGAAAGAACAAAATGATAGTAGAAATAAGCGGGAAAAACAAGAGAGAGGGATAGAGAGAAAGAGAGAGAGAGAGAGAGAGAGAGGCCTGGTAAAGTGGTGGAAAAGATCCGCGAGAAAGAGAAAAGCGCGAAGAAATAAGAAACAAGTAAAAAAAAATCTAAAGCATCAACGATGCGTACTGCCTTAATTGTTCGAAACGCCGGTGTTTTAATGGTGGCAGCTGATGAAGGAGATGTTTCTATGTGGCTTGCTTGTTTGTTGTACCTTGTTTATCATTTTGTCCATGTTCTTTTGCCACGTCATGTACCCAGTTATGTATCTATATGTACATGTGGATGAAGGTATGTACATACATGTACATATATATGGATATACTCATATATTGTTTATATATATATATATATATATATATATATAGAGAGAGAGAGAGAGAGAGAGAGAGAGAAAGAGAGAGAGGCCTGGTAAAGTGGTGGAAAAGATCCGCGAGAAAGAAAAAAGCGCGAAGAAATAAGAAACAAGTAAAAAATCTAAAGCATATATATATATTATATATAGAGAGAGAGAGGGGGGGGGAGGGGGGAGAGAGAGAAAGAGATATTGTGGATCCGTGCTTGCATGGTAACAGTAACAAGCCAGTGATGGAAATGAGTATTAAGAAATAGTGGGGTACGCTAAGGCCCGACATGCTGAGGTTTGATGACAAGATCCTATGTGCCATCCCTTTCCGTGAGCAGGAAAGCAAGGGAAAGCTACATCCCTGCCGTATCCCTTGTTTCCATAACTGTAACAGACAGCTAGGCGTGCATAGAGAGAAAGGAAACTAAATGGAAGTATCGCTCAAACCTTTTTTGTATGTCTACTCAAATATGAAGAATTGTTACAGTTGATGTTCAGCTGGGTCTTCTGTGAATTTGTCATTTGAGAGTTCCAATGGATTAATGATCTGGAAAGAAATGCTAGGGAACTTTTTTATGACACAATGGAAGCATAAGAAGAGGAGAGACTATGAAGCTTGGTGGAAGCTACATGCATGTTACTAATTCAGAGAAGCAGAAGTCGTTGTACTGGTGGTATAAGTAAAGAGAAGAAGCAAGACTTGTGTGAGTCTAATTGTGACATGCTGGTTAAATTAGTACCACATTTGCCGGCTTATAAGACACGCCGCATCCTATTTTACTAGGATATTTTGTGGAAAAAACCAGTTTAGTTTGATTCATCATTCACCCATTGAAAGATATGTGGTCTTGGGGAGGAAGAATGTTCCAATCTAAGCTTGGCTATAAAATATTACAACAGTATATGAAACCATAAATTTATCATAAATAAACTATGTTGTGAGAATACTGTAAGCCAACGTTATCTTATTTTAGATGAACTGTATCGTTGTTTATATTCTGGTCAACAGAATTGTCATGCAAGACGTGAAACTCGTGTTTCTGGCTCTGTAACTGCGATCAGTCACCAGGGTAGTGCACCACCGTTCTGGTTTTGTTGTCATTCACTCATTGCAAAGATATGACGAGCGGGTAAGCATTTATCTATATTACTTTCATCTCTCTAGGAGAATTTTTCATTTAGATAATTAAAAAATTGTTTCTGTACGAAAGACTGGGTGTTTGTGTTCGAGTATATGGTACAAAGTCGAAACCTTTCGACTTCGTCAGGAGCGTGTATTGTCATCTATCCTTTTCATAACTTTTATCTGGGTTGTCTTGCGCAGTCGTTATGGAAGTGGTACCATAGTCAGTGGGCATAGGATCTGTCGGTTGATATTTGCAGACGACATGATGCAATTTGCAGACGACATGGTGCAATTTGGCCTACCTGGAAATGACCTCAGTATGTACTGAATGTACAAGGCAAGGATGTGAATCAGTGTCGCGAAGACTGAGACATTGGCCCCTTCAAGAAAGCATTTCCAGTGAACCCTACATGCTTGCGGAATATCACTGAGACAAGTGAAAGTTTTAACATCTCAGGGCAATATTCACGAATAATGGGAAACAGGAGGCTGAACTGGGTGTTAAAATTGCAGGTACCGACAAACTAATACGCTAGCACCAGCATTCGATCCTCAGAGAAGTTGGTGAACGAGCCAAATTCGTTATCAATTCGGTTTTCGAGCCTATCATCACTTATGGTCATGAGTGTAATAACCGAAAGAGGACGATCGCGAATTTAAGCGGCCGAAATGGGGTTCGTCCGAAGGATCTCCGGAGTAATGATACTGGACAGAGTGCGTAGCTCAGAGATCAGGGACTCACTCCTGGTTGAGCCACTACTTCTCCGCATTGAAGATTACCGCACCGCTACTACAGAAATGTGATTAGAATATTGCAGGAAAGAATCGCAAGATAGATTCTTCGAGCCGAGCCAACCGGCATGAGATCTCAGGGTAAACCAAGAAGGAACTTGCGCAATGTTACACCTCTGAATTTCTTTTTAATTGTGATAATGAATCAAGGGGTTTAGTCGTTACCACCAAAATTTACTTCCCTTGCATTTTCTCTCTTTTTTCAATATTCAATTAAAAGTGAGAATATGTTGTTACCAACGACGTTAAAACTTCAGTAACTTGATCGATCTCTCATTGAACCAGGATTTTAATTTCATTTGATACACACTTTGCTATCATTTATATGGAGAATTTCAAGCGTGGTATATAAAGACAACTTATTGTAATAGAAATTTTATGAGCACATTTCCGTAAATGTATTTCTTGCGCCCCCCCCCCACACACACACATCCACATATACGTACACGGATACACATGGATTAAATCCCATTTTGGAAGTATGTTAAAGTTTTTATTTTGGAATGAAGAACATAAACAGAGGTGCTCAGCCAGTGACTAAGCTTGTAGTAGTATTTTGTTGGGATTAATCCAATGAATTGATAGCAAAATAATTGCTTCTATCAGAATCGTTTACCTTTAAAGCGGAAAAAGAACCCCAACGTACATGACAGGTATGTAAAATATATTTTGTATGCTTCTTTCTCTGTTGATTCTGATAAGCTGTAGGCTGTAGAAATTGTTGCACGCGTGCATCCACAAGCATAAAAATTCTCCAGACATTTAGCTGTTATTTTTAGCATATCGAGTTTTGTGGTGAGGGTTTCACATGCCGTGGTCCTTTTGCTGTTTCACTATAAATCTACGCATGCGGAAACGGACTAAACAGCCGTTAATTTTCACTTTTAGACAGCGGGAAGGGGTGTGGATCAATTGTGGAGTTTTCCATAAAGAATTTGAGATTAAAATTTGTTTCCCCCCAACTCCATATTCTTAATCTCCGTATTTTCTTGCGTAGATAGAAAATAATTTCGAAAAAGTTAAAAGTTAAAAATTTGGGGTTGGGGGAATTTAAAATGTTGAAAACGTGTTTTTTTGCATATTTGGAATCTCCGTCATCGAATATATTGGAATCCGGTGGAAAAAAAAATCGGAAAGGTCAGTTTAGCGGGGTGGTGACTCCTCCAGCTCCACCAATAAATTTACCTATTGTGGTGTTATGAGCCAGGCTGTGTTGCAGGGAAGGATCGGAAGTGAGGGAGGAGGCATATCCTGTCGGAAGTGGGGCCTGTGGGTCCGACCGGAAGGGCCGCGGTGGGCATGCGGGGTCAGCGAGACGTGAGGAGTCAGTCGGCGGCGAACAGCGCACCACAGCAGACGTGTTAGACTGTACAGCGACGAGTAGCGCACGTGGACGTTGAAAGCGACCCTTTTCCGGACCGACAGGTAAGACTACCGCAGTTCTCTCTTTGCTTCCGTCTTTTTCCTCCTTCACATCAGCTACGGATATTTGCAGCGAAACCTTGAGAGAATGGAGGTAGATGACAGGGGCCTCCACAATCGTCGATTTGAAGTCGGCATACCTGCAGCTGCATATGGCTGAGAGACTGTGGAAATATCAGCTAGTAAGGTATAAGGGCCGGACATACTGCCTGACCAGGTTGGGATTCGGGCTTAATTCAGCACCGAAGATTATGGCGACGATTCTCAAAACCATCCTGGGAAAGGTGGACAAAGTGAAAAAAGCCACCAATTCCTATATTGATGACATCCTGGTAGACGAGAGCATAATGTCGGCAAAGGAGGTCATAAGCCACCTGAAGAGTTTTGGGCTAACTGCCAAACCGCCGGAGGCGATGGAAGGAGACGCTGCACTGGGACTTAAGCTACGCAGAGACAAGGCCGGCGCATTGGTATTTCGGAGAGGGAATGAGATTCCGGAACAGGGCTCCAAGACGTATAGGCGAGAACTGTTTTCTGTGAGTGGGATGCTGCTGGGACACTACCCGATAGCAGGATGGATCCGGACGGCATGCAGCTTCATCAATAGGCGAGCTGAAGGAGTGATGCAAGAAGTCTTGGAGAGAGGGACTGCGGAGGACCCATTAAGAGGAAACTGGTATGTGTCTAAATTGAAGAATGGGATCGTGTGGTGTGATGCCAGCAGCATAGCAACGGGAGTTGTCCTGGAAATTGGAGGTGTCGTGGTGGAGGATGCAGCCTGGTTTAGGAAGAAGGGCGACTGCAACCACAACAACGTAGTGGAGCTGGATGCCGTGTTAAAAGGGCTGAACCTGGCCCTGAGGTGGGGGGTTGCGTACCATCGAGATCCGGACCGATTCGGCCACTGTACTTAGATGGGTGGGATCAGTGGTCACCAGCAAGCAGAGAGTGCGAACCAAAGGGAGCGCAGAGATGCTGATAAAACGCCATTTGGAAATTCTGGGCGAGCTAGCTGCCCAGTTTGACCTGAAGCTGAGTGTGGTTTTTGTGTCCTCTGAGAGGAATAGAGCGAACGTCCTGAGCAGAGTAAAGAAAGCTTGGTTGCAGGTGCCAGAGGATCTAGAGCAAGGAGTGGCTGCAGTGTGTCGACTGAGTGACTCGGGGCTGAGGAGACTGCATACCATGCATCACATAGGGGTGGACAGGACCCTGTTCCTAGCCAGGAAAGTTGACTTGGACGTGACCAAGCAGAGTGTGCAAAGAGTAGTTGGGAGCTGCGACAGGTGCCAGTCCATTGACCCCACTCCGGGTGTGCATCAGGCAGGAAGCATTCCAGTGCAACACAGCTGGAAACGACTGGCAGTGGACGTGACGCATTACCGGCAGGGAACATACCTCTCGATGGTCGACTGCGGACCGGGGCGGTTGGCCATATGGAGGGAAATGAAGACGGGGACCGCGGAGGAAATCACAAGAATACTGAATGAGATATTCCTAGAACGAGACCCCGTGAATGAGCTGCTTGTGGACAATGGCACTGCGTTTCGCTCGGAGGTGCTGGAGGAAATGCTCGACAAGTGGCATGTTAGCCGTTTCTTCAGAGCGGCATACCGGCCAAGTGGAAATGGGGTTGTGGAGAGGCATCATCGCACCATCAAGACCATAGCAGAGAGGGGCCACATCTCATCGGTCGAGGCCGTTTTTTTGGTATAATATGTCGCTCAGGACGGGACAGGCTGAAGAGTAAGTTCCACACAGGGCAATATTCAAGTACGAGTGGAGACATCCATGTACTACATCACTGCATCCTGCAGAAGAGAAAGAGCATACCTTTGTGCAGGTCGGGGAAGAAGTCTGGGTTAAACTCCCAAATGCGCGGTGCATATCACAATTGGGAAAGGGGACAATAACCTTTGTAAATTCGAGGAACAATGTGTCCGTAGATGGTATGCCACAGCATGTTTTTGGATGTACACAGGATCGTCACTGCGACGGAGGATGGGGCCAACAGTTATGGACAAGAACTGAGGCCAGTTCTGAAGTCCCACGGCGGCCACAGAGGGAACGGTGAATAATTAATTTTGAATAATTAATTTTACCCCATACTCCTAATTTTGAAGTTTAACAGTTAGCGAGGTGAAAGGTATGTCTTATAAACGAATAAAAGCTATAATGGTTTATGCTAATTTCTACGACTGATTAATATTTGTATTTATGTATTCATCATTTACTCCCATTTTTCAGAATTTCTGCAAGGTTTTTACAATATTTCCATTCGAAATAGTCGACACCTCTGTACCCAGAAATGTTTGCTAATTACATGCATAAGCGAAGTTTTTCAACCTATGCAGAATAGTTCATTTCCCCCTCAACTATTTATATACAGTGTAGGTTGTGTCTTTATAATTTTGTTTATTCAAATTTAACTTTGCCAAATGTCTATTTCTCAGCCCTCTCAATTATATTAACGATATTCCCTAAATCGTTCTAGCAGACAAGCCATCATTCGACACTCTGCTTTTATTCTCTGATATGTTTCGATCTCCAGCTTCAGGCGCTCGTTCTTTTCTTTCATTTGCATATTCTCTTCTCTCAACATTTTATTCTCGTGTTGTAGATGTTGTACATTTTTTTCTAATGCACGCAGAACAAATACATATGACTTATATTCCGCTTGCATACGTATATCAGATGGCAGGAACGTGTCGTCTGATTCTGCGTCCATACTGGTGTTGCTAGTTTGCGTGTTTGGATTTGAACTCGTGTCACGGCTATTTGAAATTACTGAATCTGATTTCTTGTTAAAATTATCCGAATATTCCGTATATGTGATTGCTAATTTATTGGCTATTAGTTTCGGTTCGTCAACGACATCGTGATTTAACGGAGATATATTTTCGTCTTTCCGAACTATGCCTTTATTTAAAGAAACATCTCCTGACATCTCAACTGGCCATCTTTTTTTATACATTTTCTTCGTTGATTTAGAATTTTTAACTCGGTGTCTTTTATTAGATTCTAATGTTTCGAGTTTCATTATATCATACGACCTACAATTATAATGTTTTTCGAAAAACTGTTTAAACCATTGTCCAAAATACAAATTGTACTTAAAGCTACCTTTGATCAAATTTTCTACTGGAATATTAATATTGACATTCATTTTGGTAAGAGCGTCTTGAAGTTGTTGGAAATTTTTCCTTCTACCATCTTCTGTTTTCTCACCGAATCTAATTTTCTCTAAATCTATTGATCCAGGAAAGAGAATTTCAACACCCAGACAAAATTCGGCTCCTGTTCCAAGATCTTGTATGCAATTCAAATGCGGAGAAATGTTTTCTCGGAGCCAGTAAATGAGTTCACTTTTACTTAACGTTTGGGTCTTTTTGTTTTGCATTGCAGAATAAGTTTTCGGCGCCTTAAAGGGGTTTTTTAACGAACAACATTCATAAAACAAAAACAAGTATATAATTGTGGTTTAAAGGCACCCTTCTACCACAATAATTGAAGAAAAAGCTGCTGAAAGAATCAAAGTATCAATATTAGTCCTTGACTATTATTGTTGCTTTTCCTTTTTTATTCCTCACCGCATAAACACTTTCCTTTTATGATGCTTTCTGCAGTAAATATGTGACTATAAAATCATCATTTCTCTCTATACCAAACCAAATACTTAGTTGGTTGGTTAGGCTACTTTTCAGCTATGGGTGCTAGCTAGACAAGAACGGTACAGATATTAACAACTTCTTTCAATAGATAAACTTCATACGTCACAAAGGAAGGCTAACACTAATGAAGATAGCTTTAGTACATGATTAACTTATAACATCGGTCGGGCGAAAGTTTTAATATTTCATAGCCTCGGAAAACCAGTTTAATTACAGAATTTTCTTAAGTTTATTTAATTTAATTCATTTACTTATGTTTTTTTAGTGTATCTAAGAAAACGATGCAGTCGTGTCTGTGATTTAGTTTTGAATACTAGTTGTGATGAATCCTTAAAAGTTTCCTGGAAACCTCTAATTAAAATAAAACGCAATATATTCTACAAGACATAAATAAAGGACAAATAAAGATACTAGAGGTGGGATAGAAAAAATTTTAATTTTCAAGTAATTTACTTTTGAAAGCATAATTCTCTAGGCTTGTATACGTTGGCCCTTTTTCTCCATGAATGAGTAAATTGATAACGCAGTTTCTTTTATTCCTTATTTTATTTTACGATAATGGTTTTTCTCTACACTAAACATTCAATACAAATTTCTTGACTGTGTCAGTATTATATGGATTAACTGTGGTGCAAGGAAGACTGGAAGCGTCGAGAGATGACATCACGTCAGCGAATGAGAAGAAAAGTTTCCTTGCGTTTTGTTTTTTTCTGGAGGACGTGAGTCGTGGAGATAGAGAGTTCGTGACAACACGGGTGAAGAATTGATCAATCTGCCTGCGGTACCCGGTTGCAAGTCGAAGGAGAACAATTTTGTTTACATACCTTCAAACCACGTTGTTACCAGCTGTGAGGATACGTCCGAGAAGTAGATATCTTATACTTTTTTGTTGCTCTTGTTCTTCGTTTGTAATGGCCACGAAAATCAGAATAGGAAATGATGTGTTGAGACCGTTCACCGGGGAAGGCGATGTGATGGCCTGGATAAAGAAGGGTGAGTGTAAAAACTAACATTTCATTTCCCGAGCTGAGATTCGAAACCGAATCTAAGGATTCTCGTTTGCCTGATCAACCACTGGCCGAACAGGTGCGAAAGAAATTTCTTTGTTCTGTCAAAAAATGATGGCTGGATTTCCATCTGACCCCCGACTTAAACTGTGTCACTGAAGGTTCAAGTGGACAGCAGGCGACTTACATAGGTAGAAATTACTCCTATGGTATGTCTGTTCTTCTAGCTAGGATGACCATTATAAATACAGTCAGACACACGACAAATAGGCAGACAGCCACCAAACGGTCGAGAGACAGCAGACAGCTTGCGCCAGTCAAGCAGCCAACAGAGAACCACATATTCAGCATGAACGACACCACACACAGTAGCAGTCGCAGAACATAAACAGACATGACCAATGCACACACAGACACAAAACATGCCCGGTTCTACCTCATCACATCAACACAATATTTCTCCTGTTGCTCATTTTTACTTCATCAACTCGAAGCAGTTAGTAACTTCATGTAGCGGCCTTCCTTGATATTGTGAATCAAACCTTGTGTGTGAAATACATAAATGCAAGTGTGGATTAAATAAATTATTTAAACTACAATCCGATGCTTTCCTCATTGTTTTACTTTGATGTTGTCAACACGCCTATCTTCATCTGCAACATCAACAACACCTTTTGCTACACAGCCCACTACATTTGGTGACTCAGACGAAGAATGATAGCCTTCACATCACTAAATCAGAACTTGAAAATTGCTGCGATTAGTCGTCACATTCTGGCTCTACCGGAACACAACCCAGCAGCGAACTCATCTATAGTTGACATGGCATTCCAGGCAGCGATTCCTTCCACCAATCCTTTCCTTTCGTCGTCCAGTGCTTCGGAAATTTCTGATTTGTATGCATTGGTGGCACAGTGGGCATCACAGATACAAGCCCTATCGTCTGGTATCCCCCATCAAAGTAACAGCCGAATGCATCGATGTGGTAGGCGGTCATGAAGCCCGAAAGGATTCACAGGAAACTTGTTGGTACCACCGTAAATTTTCAGCATCCTGTTCGGGAAACAACACAGCCAAAGAATTTAATGCAACAGAAGTTCCTGGCTCTCACCCACAAAGTCGTCTGTTTTTGTCTTCAAGGAATATAGCAGACCCTGACAAGATTTTAATTCATAACCTAGAGAGAGACAAATATTTTGATGCTTAAAGTCCATCTTCGAATTGCACTTAGGCCTGTATTGCAGTTTTTAAAACTGATTCTCTGCAACCATTCTCAGCTTCGTGCGTGTTACTATTAATATATATATACTGGTTTCAAAGTTTGGCACAAGGTCAGCAAGTTTGGCAGATGGGGTAAGTTGATTAGACTGACCCCAGTGCTCAACTGGTACTTATTTTGTCAAACATGATGGGATGAAAAGCAAAGTCGACCTTGGAAGAAATTGAACTCAGAACATAAAGACAAACGAAATGCCTCTAAGCAACTCTGTCAGCTCGCTGCCTTACTATTGAGGAGAGTGATATAGGAATCTGGCAGGCGTGAAGTGGATTCGATCCACTATGCCACAAATTTGAATTAACACTGCGTCAGAACTTTTCCCGCAGTGGAACAACGGTTTTGTTCTGACAGCAGTTAGATATGTCCCAGACGCCTTTAGCTAGGCCGAAGCGGTGTCTCCATCACTTGACCCTTTTCTGACCTCTTCTACTTCATCAAATCTAGAATAGAATCCTTTGTTCTCACTATCCTTGATAGCTATAAAAACAGGAGACCACAAGAAAAGTGTCTCTTTAGTCACCAATCGGTGACGCCTCGACAGCTTGGTCGCTGGTCGGTGACGACTGGACATCTAGAGTCATGGACACAAGCAGGCATACGAGCTCGCATCCATTTCTCTATAACCCTACCATCTCTCTCTATATATAATTACTACTATGAAAAAGTGTACATACAGATACAGGCCGAAATTCTTAACATTGTATGCTTTACGTACAAACTGTTATACTATTACACTGGCCTACCCGTCGTGGTATGACAACATATAAAGTAACGGTAAATAATACTTATCGTTACAATGGGTGACACATCGACTACACAACACCTAAAAACCGTTACATTGGTGACCCTCCAACGTTAATATCTTTAACCGTTACACACACACACACACATATATATATATATATATATATATATATATATATATATATATATATATATATATATATATATATTGACTAGATAAGTGGTTTTTAAATGACATCTCACAAGGGCTATCTAAATGCATCATAAATTTTTTAAAATAAATTTAAGGTTGGCTTTAGAAAATCCGTTCCAAATACTTAGGTATCTTGAAGAAATGTGTCATTTGCAGAAAGCAATTAAGGTGTGAAGACAATTTGGAAGCTCGCTATGCAATAAAATTTTTGTGTTAAACTGGACAAAAATGCGACAGAAACTTATTAAATGCTCCAGAAGAATTAGGGATTAAGATGTATGAGCCAAACACTTGTTTTTTGCTGGCACAAGAGGCCAGGCAAAGCAAGTCCACTGGGAAGCTCATGATAATCCCCTTTTTCAACAGAAAGAGCATCATCTATAGTCACTGGGTTCCATCGGCCAGACAGTCGACAAAAAGTACTTTGTAAAAGTTTTGAGGGAGTTCAGGAAGAGATTTTGTCACAAAAGGCCAGAGCTCTTCCACTCAGGTTGGTAGTACCTGCACTAGGACAACACACCAGTTCACTATTTCATCCTAGTAACCAATTACTGAAAAGATAGGGGTATCAAAACTGTCGCTCACCCTCTCAACAGTCCAGTCCTTGCTCCCTGTGACTTTTGGTTGTTCCTCAAGGTGAAGGAGAACCTTAGGGGCAGTTGTTTTGAAGATATTGAGACGATGAAGGCTGCTGTGACAAGTGTCCACTTTGGAGCATTTCCATGGAGCCTTCATGAAGTGGCTGGAGTGCTACAAGTGTATTGAAGTCAGAGGATCTTACTTTAAAGAATAAAGTTTTGTATTTCTTCAAAATTAATAAACATCTTTCTTGAAAAGATCTGAAAACTCCAACAATGTATCTTGTACCTCAGAGTCAAAAAGCTTGGAAACCACTAAACTAGCATGTAAGAAGAGTTGAGGGCTAAAAAGTTCTGGCTGCAATTGGCTGAGGAAGGTCACACATTGTCGTGGTTTGATGTTGATATATGGGTAACAGTTAGTTGGAAAATACCGCATGGTGAACAGGAGGACAGGAAATACCACATGGTGAACACAGAGGAAAGGAAATAAACCATGTGGCGGATAGGAAATTAGTCAAGTTGTTAGGAGGGAAGTAGGAAGTAGTGGCATGTGCAAGTATATAGGGTCAATATAATGACCTTCACCTGGGAATCCCACGTTTTTGGTTATGGAGGATCCAATTCTGAAAACAAAATTTTCAAAAATCGCATTTTCAAAATTTCAATGCAATTTTTGAAATTATTTTGTCAGAATCAGATCTTCCATAACCAAAAACGTATTTTTGAACATATCCAAATAGAAATTAAATATAGACAAATGCATTAAAGTGAAAAGAATTTGCGTTTTGCTTGTGTTTGCTTTAAATAATAGTAAATAATCAAATGTAAATTAAATATACACCATTTTATGAGAAACAAAGATTAATATGTTTAATGATTAATGTTATAAAGTTTAATAAGGGGCTCAAGTTTCACCCCACTCCCAATTTTAAAGTTTGAACTTTTTCATCCATTTATTTATGCATCTGTCTATCTATTCATACCTATCCGTTTATTCATATCTATTGTAAAAACTAACACTTCCTTTTCCGAGCTGAGATTCGAAACCGAATCTAAGGATTCTCACTCGTCTGATCCACCACTGGCCAAACAAGTGCGAAAGAAATTTCTTTGTCCTGTCAAATAGTGATGGATGGATTTCCCTTGGACCTACGACCTGAGCTGTGTCATTTAAGGTTCAAGTGGACAGGAGGCTACTTACATAGGTAAAAATTACTCCTGTGGTATGTCTGTCCTTCTAGCTGTCATGACCATTATAAAAACAGTCAGACATACGACAGGAAGCTGATAGCCATCGACCGGCAAACCGTCCAAGAGGCAGATAGCCATCACCAGACAAACGGTCAAGAAGCAAGCAGACAGCCAACAGTTAACTTGCGCAAGTCAAGGAGCCAGTATAGAACCACGTATTCAGCATGAACGACCCAACACAGTAGCAGTCGCAGAACATAAACAGACACGACCGAATGACCAATGCACACGCAAATACAAAACACGCTCGGTTCTACCTCATCACATCGACACAGTATTTCTCCTGTTCATTTTCTACTCCGCCAACTCGAAGCAAGTTGGTAATGTCATGTACTGAATTTTCTGGTATATACAACACATAAATGCAAGTGTCAATTAAATTATTCAAACCACAATCTGATGCTTTCCAATTGTTTTACTTTGATGTCGTCCCCATGCCTATTTCATCTGCCACCTCAACATCTTTTGCTACACCGTCCGTCCGTCTATCTATCTATCTATCTATCTATCTATCTATATGCTTATTGAATTTAAAATTTTGAAAGCATGGTTTCTTGCATATTCAGAATCTCCCTCATCAAAAACAGGAACTCGCTGCAAAAAAAAAAAAAAAAAAATCGGAAATGTCTGCTTTTGGGGGTGACTGTACCTCAAGTCCGCTGGAGAGATGGGGTGAAATTTTAAAATTTTAAAATTTGGGGGAAGGGGAAGTTGAGGTGGGCATTTTAAATTTGGAAAATGTGATTTTAAAAGGAAATTCGAAAAATGTTCTAAATTTTAAACTGTGGGGGGTGTGGGGTTGGAAATAATTTTTTTCCTTTTTTGCGGGGAGCATATTTGTAATCTCAGACATCTAAAACGTAGGAATCCGAAAAAATGTTTTTTAAAAATGCATTTTCCAGGAGAGGTGCGATTCTGCGTTAGCCCCCAATGTTTAATATTCTTTTCTACTCTAAGCACAAGGAACGAAATATTGGGGGAAGGGGACCAGTCAATTAGATCGACCCTAGTACGCAACTGGTACTTAATTTATCGACCCCGAAAGGAGGAAAGGCAAAGTTGACCTCAGCGGAATTTGAACTCAGAACGTAAAGACCGACGAAATACCGCGAAGCATTTCACCCAGCGTGCTAACGTTTCTGCCAGCTCGCCGCCTTCCCAATATTTAATATTACTTTACTTTAAGGCGGTGAACTGGCTCAAAAATAATGCTTCGGGGTATTTCTTCCGACTTTACGTCCTGAGTTCAAATGCCTCCGACGTCAACTCTGCTTTTTATTCTTTCTAGGTCGATAAAATAAGTACCACTTAAACACTAAGGTCGACGTAATCGACTTACACACTCCCCCGGTTTTGTGCCAAAATTTGAAACCAGAAATACATTATATTGAAATCAACATTTCCATCTTGCAATTCGTACTGAGTGGATTTATGTTGACATTTCTAGGGGAGATAACTCTTGTTTCAGAAAGTAAACAACATGATGACTATGATATTGTCTCTCCTGACGGTTTTCTGAGGAAGAGTGGGTGTTTTTTTCTCTTTTTGTTTTTTCCGTCATCCAGCTTCCTGACAAACCACTTACAACTTAGGAATGGTTATTGTACACACAATAACAAATGTAGCAGTGAATTATACTTGACAATCCTTCAGCTTTGGCAGCTACTTCATATATGTGTGTGCTTGTGTGTGCGTGTGCGGGCGCGTGTATATATGTAAGTGTTTCTCTCTCTTTTTCACTATCTATATATATATTCTTTTATTCTTTTATTTGTTTCAGTGATTTGACTGCAGCCATGCTGGAGCACCGCCTTTAGTCGAAGAAATCGACCCCAGGACTTATTTTTTGTAAGCCTAGTACTTATTCTATCGGTCTTTTTTGCCGAAACGCTAAGTTACAGGGAGGTAGACATGCCAACATCAGTTGTCAAGCGATGGTGGTGGGGAGATAAACACAGATACACAAATACACACACACAACGGGCTTCTTTCAGCTTCCTTCTATCAAATCCACTTAGAACACTTTGGTCGGCCCAAGGCTATAGTAGAAGACACTTGCCCATGGTGCGACGCAGTGGGACTGAACCCTGAACCATGTGGTTGGTAGCTACTTACCACACAGGCACTCCTATATATATATCAATCATCATCATCATCAACGTTTAACATCCGCTTTCCATGCTAGCATGGGTTGGATGATTTGACTGGCAAACTAGATGGCTACACCAGGCTCCAATCTGATCTGGCAGAGTTTCTACAGCTGGATGCCCTTCCTAACGCCAACCACTCCGAGAGTGTAGTGGGTGCTTTTACGTGCCACAGGCACGAAGGCCAGTAAGGCGGTACTGGCAATGGTCACTCTCAAAATGGTGTATTTTACGTGCCACCTGCACAGGAGCCAGTCCAGCGGCACTGGCAATGACCTCGCTCGAATGTCTTTTCACATGCCACCGGCACAAGTGCCAGGAAGGCAACGCTAGTAACAATCACGCTCTTTATATATATATATCCTCATCATCATCATCATCATCATCATCATCATCATCATCATCATCATTATCATCATCATCATTTAACGTCCATTGTCCATGCTGACATGGGTTGGATGGTTTGACCATGGCTGGCAAGCTGAAGGGCTGCACCAGACTCATGTCTAATTTGGCGTAGTTTTACACCAGTTGCATGACATTAGTATCTGCCATGACAACACTTTAACTTGGCTTGATGGGTCTGCTACTCAAGCACAGCATATTGGTGAAGGTCTCAGTCATTTATCACTGCCTCCATGAGGCCCAATGCTTGAGAGGTACAATTTTTGTGCCACCAGCACAAGTGCTAATTATGCAACACTGGCATTGGCCACATTGCTTCCATGAAGCTCAATGCTTGAAAGGTGCTTTTTACATGCCACTGGCATGGGTGCCAGTTATATGACACCAACATCAGCCACAACCACAATTTCAAATGGCTTGACGGGTCCTTTCAAGTACAGCATATCACCAAAGATTTTGGTCACAACATTTTGAGATCATACTTCACCATCCCATACCATGTCTACCTCTCCCACAGGTTCCCTCCACAGTTAGAGACTGGTACTTCTTTACACAGCTGTCCTCGTCCATATGCATCACATGACCATACCAGCATAGTCATCTCTCTTACATACCACATCTGATGCCTCTTATACCCAACTTTTCTTTCAAGACACTTACAGTCTGTTGTACATGCACACTAACATTGTACATCCAATGAAGCATGCTAGCTTCATTTTTTGCAGTCCTTTGCATGTCCTCAGCAGTCACAACCCATGTTTCACTGCTGTGCAGCATGGCTGTTTTCACACAGGCATCAAACAATCTGCCTTTCATTCTGAGGAAGAGGCCCTTTGTTGTCAACAGAGGCAGGAGCTCTCTGAACTTTGCTCAGCCTATTCTTATGCTCTCAGAGCATCTACCTCTGCTATTGACTGGGTCACCTAGATAACAAAAGTTTCTAGCTTACCCTCCTGGCAGTTGTACTTCTATTGCTCAAGTACTTCTAGCTTACCATCTTGGCAGTTGGCGGAGTCTGTCTTCTGTACATTTTTAGAGTTTAATGTGTTTGTGCGCGTTCCACACACAAAAGTTATTTTCCCAGTTAACCTTCCTCTGATATTGCTGCACCTTTCATGTGTCCATAGCTTGCACCAGGTACATCTTATGGAATTTCTACCTATGCCTTTCTTACAGATTGAGCAGGGTCATCCACCTGAAGGCATTTGTGATTTTTCTGCTTTCCTACTTACTAAGACTTTGATTTTTGCTAGGCTAACTCTAAGGCCCTTTGATTCTAGACCCTGCTTCCACACTTGAAATTTCTTATCTAGTTCTGGTAGTGATTCAGCTATAAAAACAAGGTCATCAGCATAGATGAGCTCCCAGGAGCATCTTGTCTTAAATTCGCCTGTTATTGCTCAGGAAGACTATGATGAACATCTCACTAACCACTCTTCTATCTCTAGTTTCTGTATTGACCACCAGATAAGGGATCAGGGGACCCTGTCAAGGGCTTTCTTCAAGTCAACAAAAGCCAAGTACAGAGGTTTATCTTTGGCTAGGTATTTCTCTTGCAACTGTCTTACCAGAAAAATAGCATCAATAGTGCTTCTCCCTGGCACAAAACCAAACTGCATCTCATCTGGACAAACTCTCTCCCTAATTAGTTGGGCTATGACCCTCTCCATGATATTCATCACCTGATCCAACAATCTGATACCACTGTAATTATTTTTATCTAAGGCAAGACATTTACCTTTGTGGCAGTTAACTAAAGTGCTGCTACACCAGTCATTGGGTATGACTCCTTTGTGTACCACCTAATTAACTATACAGGTAACTAGACCATAACCCACACCGCCAGATATTTTAAGCATCACAATGATTATTCCTGATGGGCTGGGGGGGGGGGGGCTTTCCCCATCTCTGTATCCTTCATGGATTTGTCTGCAATGTGACTGCATATTTGGATTGCTGGTCCCTCTGTTCAATCAACATTAGGCAGATTCTCTTTCTCCAATGAATTGTCTTCATTTGGTAGCCTTTCATAGTGGCACTTCCAAGCCTCTTTCTTTGCAGCTGCAAGTGAACCATCATCCATGGGAACCCACTTCTCTCCTACAACATCACAATTTTCCCTGGCACACTGTCTTGCAAACAGAAACACTTCAAGCCGCTGGTCCTCACACTGCAGAACATTGGCAAACTTCTTTCTTTCTACTTCACCCCTGGCTAAGTATATCTGCTTCCTAACTTCCCTTATAGCTGCCTGATATAGCTCCTTGCTACCACCATCTTTCCAGTCCTTATATATATATATATATGGTTCCGGGTTCATTCCCACTGGGTGGCACCTTGGGCAAGTGTCTTCTACTATAGCCTCGGGCCGACCAAAGCCTTGTGAGTGGATTTGGTAGACAGAAACTGAAAGAAGCCCGTCGTACATATGTATATGTATATATATGTATGTGTGTTTGTGTGTCTATATTTGTCCCCCCACCACCACCATCGCTTGACAACCAATGCTGGTAGGTTTACGTCCCCATAACTTAGTGGTTCGGCAAAAAGAGACCGATAGAATAAGTACTAGGCTTACAAAGATTAAGTCCTGGCGGTGCTCCAGCATGGCCGCAGTCAAATGACTGAAACAAGTAAAAGAGTAAAAGAATATATATAGGTGAATAGCTCTCACAGTCTCGTGGGGAATGATAAAAAGAGCAAAGATCTGGATGTCTTGCCTGTATTTTATGAAAGTGAAACAAAATTAACTTGTGAATTCTTTATCAGGCCTCGATCCTGCTCTGCCTTACTTTTTCTTTGTAATGGTAAATTTATTTACTTTCACTTTTTTTTTTGTTATTTTTTCTTTTTTCAGCCATGGGGAAATATTAATATTGCTTAGAAAGAGTTGAGGGTTGGTGACAGGAAGAGCATCCTGCCATAGAAAATCTGCCTCAATGCATTCCATTTGACCCACGCAAGCATGGAGAAGTGGAAAAGTGGACATTAGAATGATAAGATTACCATCGTTTTTATGCTCATATTTTATTTTCCTGTTTTACCAATAAAGCAAAAATACATCACTGATTCAAGTGATCATATTTGAAATACAAAAGCTGTCATCAGTTCTCCCCACTGTTGCTGTATCTCATCAGGACAAAGGATTGTAATGAAACTCATAGGTGCAGTCAAGACTGTATGGTTAAGAGGTTTGTTTCCAAACCACATGGTTTCTGTTTCATTTCCACTGCATGGTTACTTGTGCAAGCGTTTTCTATTATGATTCCAATCAAGCCAAAGCCTTATCAGTAGCTTTAGTAGATGGAAACTGAAAGAAGCTCATCATATATACATGTGTGTGTATGTGTCTGTGTCTGTGTGTGTGTGCGCGCGCATGTGCATGTTTGTGTGTGTGTGTGTTTGTCCCTCACCACCACTTGACAACCAGTAAGAGTTTATCTATGTCTCCCCATCTTAGAAGTTTGACGAAAGAGAATAATAAGATAAGTATCAGTCTTAAAAAAAAAAAAATTAGCTCTGGACTGATTTGTTAACCTAAACCCTTCATAGTGGTGCTTCAGCATGGCCACAGTACAATGACTGAAACAAGTAAAAGATAAATAATAAAACATTTTTTTACATTATTATTTTATTAGTTTCAGTAATTGGAGTAAGACACTTGCTGCATGCTAGAAACAGAAACCTACTTCATTTGTTGATATTTAAAAAGATAAGTTCATGAAATATAAAATTTCTAGATCACATGAACATGCTTGAATATTCTGTACTCTGACGACAATGTTAAAAAGGGAGAATTTTTTCCTGTAAACATGGCAAACTATATCAGATATAGAGTAAACCTGATTGGACATAAGTACCAATCTTGGTTCTTGTTGTAAGCATAAGACAAGCTTACCAAGTGTCCTGTGATGTTATGCAATATGGGTGGAATAAATACTTCTTACAAAATGGAGAGCTTTTATGAATGTCATAACAACACGACTACAATGTGAAGTTGCTCACCCTGCTATACAGGTGTTTAGGATAAATTTGATAATTCTCTCTCTCTTTTTTTTTTTTTTTTTTTTTTGTCAAGAACAGCTTGATGAACAGTCAATGGCATTGGAGAGCATAATGATTAAAGTTGTAGTTGAGAAAAAGTTAGCTGAAAGCTATCTGAATATTGGAAAAGATTTACCAGCATCGCGATAGTTCATGCTGATTATCAAGATGCCAGATTCATGATAGCTGCTCAGTGCTCTGTGAACACTGTTAAGGCTGTAAGACATGACAGGGGCATCATGAACACTAAACTAAGTTCCCCTAAACTGTGATGGTCTTTATGCATGTCTCCAGTTAAGGTGATGTCATGCCATCCTACATCCTTCAACAAAGCCTTAGGCACCATTCAGACAGCTTTGTGAAGCTACATACATGCATGCATGCAAGCATACACACATGCATGTGTATGCGCACACACACACACACATGTACACATCAGGAAAATAATATGTAGAAATATTTTAATGCTAAATTTATTCAGACGTTACAAGTTTAATACAAGTTACCTTTGACCTTTTTTTGCCTCATTTTGGTCTTTTTCAACATGGATTTTTTTCTTAAATTCTTTTTGTTTTTAATTGTAACGAAAAATTTTCATAAATTTTTCATTTTAAGAATACAATAATTTCTACTGTTGTTAAGGTGTGATACTGAAAAAGTTAGGTCACATTTGATCAATTGTTGATATATATAAAATTGTTAATGGCTGTTATTTTGAAAGGTCTGCACATTCCTTCAAGTATTACACATTGTGCCAAGAGCAACTAGTGTTTCCCTTTCGAAATTTTTGATATACCCATCAAAGCATTTAGTGTTCTACACTGAGTGATTGCAAAGTTGCGATGCTAGAACACTCCCCTGAATATCATCATTAATTATATATATTATGAAAGTGAGCTACCAGAATTGTTTAGAATCAAACAAAATGTTTAGCAGAAATTTCTTTTGATTCTTCACATCCTAAGTTCAAAATACCACTGATTTCTTCTTTGCTTTTCATCCTCACAGGGTCGATGAAATAAAAGTTACTAATCAAATACTTGGGTTGATGTAATCAGCTGGCCTCTCCCCTAAAGTTGTTGGCCTTGTGCCAAAATTTGAAACTATAAATTTGTGTATTGTAATTTAAGTGTAATATATCTAGATACATTGTTGTATATTTTTATACATCAAACAATTGTTATTACTATGGATTAACTACAAACTGGTGTCCATTCACACACACACATATGCACACGCATACACACACGCACGCACGCATGCACACACACACGTGTATGGAACTTTGTTTCCCCATAACTTTCTGCGAAATGCATATTATTTAATGAAATTTTGCAGAGCTATGTTTTTGAAAATGTATATGTTACAATTGCATTGGTGATATTCATTCTTTTCAAAAGTGTTTTGGATCATTCTCACCCTATCCTATCTTTGTTTTCCCATAACTTTCTACGAAATGCATGTTATTTAATGAAATTTTGCAGAGCTATGTTTTTGAAAATGTATATGTTACAATTGCATTGGTGATATTCATTCTTTTCAAAAGTGTTTTGGATCATTCTCACCCTACCCTATCTTTGTTTCCTCATAACTTTAACTTAAAAGAATTATTTGCATAAATTTGTCTTTGAGAGAATAGATTATGTAATGATGATACTTCAAACGGTAATCTGAAAACAAGTGAAAAATGAAAATGCTACAGAAATTGATAACAAATTTATGATGCAAGCAAACACTATGAAGCTTTACTACCATCAATTTTTTTTTTCCTTCTAAATTTTATGGCTTTGAGGTAAGAGGCTTGCTTCCCAGCCAAATGAATTTGGGTTCAGTCCAACTGCATGACATATTGGGCAAATGTCTTCTGCTATAGCTTCAAGCTGATCAAAGCCTTGTGGTAGATTTGGTAAAAAGAAACTGAAAGAAGACCCTAGTGTACACACACACACATATATGAGGGGGTGCTGTAGAGTTTTTGGCTTTGGGTAAAACGGGGACTCTGGTACTTAGGCTGCTCAGGCTTAGCCCAAGGATAAATTTAGAAAAGTGAACATGTATTTGCAAGCTGATTTAATTTCTGCTAACACTGACTTCAAGGATGTAATTGCGGTCAATAATTCAGGCTCCTTTTATTGAGCCTGGCCACAGTTCATTTATTTTTGTTCAGCATCAGGTGGTTATCTTAGAGATGCCCTGTGACAAAAACTATCATTTGTAGCAAATGTCCTCTCGACATTGTTCACACATGCCTGACTCAGGCTCAAAAAGTTACAGCCTGAATTGTTGTCTATAATCGTAAAAATTTAAAGTAATCCAAATTCAATGTTTTCTTGAAACAATAAATTTCTTTAGAGATTAGGATTTAAATTACAATCTATGAAAAGTTTCTGTTCTACAATATTCTTAAAGAAACGAAAAATTATCCAGCAACTCGGGCTAATACAAATGAGCCTGGTAGGTGTAAAAGACTAACTGGCATCTCTTGTCAAGAGTACAAGCAACAGTCAGATCACTGATGTCTGTTGAGCACTCCGCTGTCGTAATTTAATTGCTGTTATTCTGTTCGTCTGTGTGTAAAGATCAGTTGTGTTTTGCAGGGCTGCTTTATTTTAACCCTTAAATTAGAAATAGAGAAAGAGATAGTGCTAGATATAAAAAATAAGCCATTTGGGGCTAGAAATATTGTAAAAAAACGTGAAATTCTTTGAACAGCCATGTGTCTTATGCAAAATCTGTGACGAGCTCAAGTGATGCTGATGAACTGCAGCCGCCTCTGATATACATACATGCACATATATATATATATATATATATATATATATATATATATATATATATATATATATATATATGTATGTATGTATGTATATTGATAGTAATGGTAAGATAACAAAAGAGAGACCTCGATATTATGTAAATAGAGGAATTTATCTGTAATTATAAATATGTGACACTTATTGGGTAGCCATGATAAAACTCCAAGTTTCGGATGTCAGGTCGGAAACCCACACCAACATCTCTTCAGTTATCTGCCATCAGATTTTCCATAGCATTTTTTGATGGCCCAATAACTGAAGAGATGCCAGTGCGGGTTTCCGCCCCAGACGTTAAACGATGATGATGATGATGATGAATTTACATTCCATTGAAGAAAATAAACTGTAACTAATGCCAAGGCAATAATTACTTAAAACAGAGAAAAAAGTACTGAGATCGATTTGTTTGACTAAATCGTTTAAGGTGTTGCCTCAACATGGCTGAAGTCCAATGACAGGAACAAATAAAAGATTAAGAAAAAAATGTAATCTGTATACTCAATAAATATCTCTCAGCAAACTTTTCTGGATTTAAAAAAAAAATGCATTTTTCACAAAATTAAGAGGACAGGACACAAAGTCGGAGAAAGATGGCACAAGTCTGTAGTTATGCCCAGTATTTTACATGTAGGCAACATTTGAAACATCTTCAAGTATCTGAAATGTTTCTCTCACGTCTTGTTCTTCCTCAAGAACTTGTGAATGAAAGTGGAGAACCAATTCACTTGTACCAAATTGTTTCTTCCGTTTATTTATATATTTTTCAGGCACACAAACCAATTCTCAGTGTTTTGCATATTTATACTCACATCGTTTCTGGTTTTATATTTTGTTGGTGCCCTTCAGGCACTAGCGTATCTAGAATGTATGCTGCTCAGGGTAGCAGCCCTTCCATTTGCTGCCCTCCAGATCACACACAAAAAGCACATATTGCCTAGCAGACGCAAAAGTGCTGCCCCTATAAAAATGCCACCCGGGGCGGACCACTCCTTCAGAATCATAGAAATGAGAGGGACAAATGGAAATAATAAATTAAATAAACATTTTATTCCTATATTTAATGATACATAGATCATATAATCGAAACAGAAGCATACTCTAAAAGTTAGAGCAGTAATGTGAGGTTGTGTGCTTACCCCCACCCTGTTTGGCATCTTCTTTGCAGTCATGCTGAAACATGCATTTGGAACATCATCTGATGGTGTTTACCTTCACACCAGATCAGGCAGTAACTGTTTAGGCTGAAAGCAAAATCCAGGGTGTGCAAGTTACTTGTCAGAGAAATGCTGTTCACGGACAACACAGCACTGACAGCACACTCTGAGGAACAAAAGCAGCACCTAAAGGACAAACTTTCAAAAGCCTGTCAGGAATTCGGCCTCACTATCAATCTGAAGAACTCCAAAGTACTGGGCCAAGGTTTCTAGCACCCCACCATCACCATTAACAACTACAAGCTGGAGGTAGTCCATGAATTCACCTACCGTGGCTCTACCATTGCTGATGACTTCTCCTTAGACCCTAAGATCAACAAGCAAATTGGACAAGCATCCTTAACATTTGCCAGGCTCACAAAGAGAGACTTGGAAAATAGAAAACTGACTGCAAACATCAAGATCGCTGTCTATAAGGCGTGCATCCTTCGTACACTACTTTATGGCAGTGAGATGTGGAGCCTCTATTCCAGACAGGAGCGGCATCTCAATGTCATCCACTTTTGTAATTTGAGATGTATCTTGAATATCAAGTGGAGCAACCACATCACCAACATTGAAGTCCTCAACTGCACCAAGATACCTAGTATATTCACTCTGCTCCAACAACACCATCTGCATTGGCTTGGTCATGCACATCATGTGCCGGATGGGAGCATCCCAAAAGACCTCTTGTATCCGAATGATACCCTATATTAATTTGATCCTGATTAATTATTACTCCCTTTTTTCTTTTAATTAGTCCGAAATAATTATTTTGAATTCGAATAATACCTTGCTTATCTTCGAAGTGGTCGCTTTGTTCCAAAATACCCCTAAAGTTTGAGAATTTCGGGAGGAGGGGGAGTAGAAAATTAAGATAAAACAATTTTTCCCTTGCTTAATCGTAAGAAATAGAGTTCGTAGAATACAAATTCGAAAGAAAAATGGATTCTGGAAATACCAAAAACTAAATTAGTTGTGGCCGGTGAAATGGTGTGCTCCGTCAGAGAGAGAAAGACAAACTTTTTTTTTTTTCATTTTGCAGAATCGTAGTCTTCGACGCTAAATTACAATTTAGAGTGTACCAGATAATTTCCGACTCTATTCTATAGGATTGCCCTGTCTATAATATATCCTGTAAACACGTATTTTTTTCTTTAACAACTGAAATGGTCTAAGTAGTTCCGCACTGAAAGAAATATCTATAAACATTAAAAATATATATAAACAATTGTACAACACCACAATAAAAAATGTGTTCAAAATACGATAAAAAAATTAAAATATAATTTGATCAACATCATTGGAACCAAAAATTATATTGAGTGTGTTCGTTGTTTATTTACGCAACCAGTTATCTCAGTTTCCTCTTAAATGATGTTGCTGATGACGAAGTAATGAGACGTATTGAGATGTGTCGCTGTTATATTTAATAGCTAATGGGTTAAAGCCTCTGAACAGTCAACAGTTACTTATTCCGTTTATTTAATACAATAGATTAATTATGAAAAGAAAACACAAAAATACAATTGATGCTTATTTTAATTACAATAACACCGTAATTAGCGAAAGTACACAAAAGATGCGAGTGCTTTGTTAAAGACATATATATATAATTTATCGTGTGATGTTTTCGAACGTGGATGATTCTCAACAGTTAACTGATTTATTTCTGCAAAGACATTCGTTCTGAGGGAAAAAAAACATTAGCTAGCAGGTGCTTGCTTAGCTTTGATGTGTTTACGTATTTGCTTAATGTTTTGATTTTTTTAAATACTTTCAAAATTTTTGCTCGAAGTTGTTGGAAATCAGTTTCTATGATCGTAAATAACAATAACCTGACGTCCAATACTCAATTTTTATCACTACCTCCACATTAAAGACAAATAACAATTTAACGGATCGAGCTTTGTTACCGCTGGACTTGTTAAAAATAACAGCTTAATCTCTCCAACCGTCTTTTTCCTTTAAAAAAGAAATAGACCCATTAAATAATGTTGTCATAGACACACCTTGTTAGACAACTAGTTATAACTGTAATGTTTGTGAAGAACGGAAATCGTTATTTTACATTTATCCTCAAGGTTTACAGTCATACAGAAAAGGACTATTTTACTCGTAAGTTTAATCTTTCTTTTTTCGATCAGTTAACCACAAAACAAACCCCAGTAAACTTATTTCTTATTATCTTGTCTTAACGAACTCAAATTATAATTGAGAGATAATGACTTAATGTTATTATTTCGCTTTTCATTAAAAATACCGATTTGCATCATGTACATAGGGTGGTGGTGAAAGCGGGGAAAATTGATAACGGGGATAAAATGAGTAATTTCTGATTTCGCGTTGTTTTCTCCCTACATGTTTGAAATCATTTACATTATAAATACTGTATTATCGTCTTTGGGAATAAAAATTGGTCAGCATAGTTGTTATTGTTGAAATTGAGAGAGTCCGAATCAGTCAGATGGCAGGTACTTTTTTTTTACAAGAAATTTTTCTTCAACCCGATTGTATTTGAGGTTGCTAATAAAATATCGGGATAATGTTTGGTGTTTAACAATTGATATTCTTTTCTCTGTTTGATTCCAAGGGCTGGGTGAAAATAATAATATTATTATTATTATTATTATTATTATTTTGCATATTCGTAATCTCCGACGTCTAAAACGTAGGAATCCGAAAAACTTCAAGGAGAGTTGCGAAACGGCATTAGCCCCCTCCCCTAATTTTTTCACATACTTATGTCCAATTTAATAATTTTCAAGTTTCAAAAAAGAGAAAAAAATTCTAAAATAGGGTAAAATGAGTAATTTTTTTCTGTTGCCTAGGGATGGATGTGTATGAGTCTGTATCCTCAAAAATTGAAGCGCAAATTTACCTTATTCTGTCTTACTCATTTTGCCTCAGCCACATTTGTCCTTTATATGCTCAAAGAGAACGGCGATAATTTTCTGAAATAGTTATCAAATCATGTTATAATGTTTTTAATGTATTTAGGGAAAGTCATTTGCTTTGTTGATATAATTTTTGTAAAGTAGTGAGCATTAAAAAATATATATTTTGTTTCAGAATCAAAAGTACATTCAAAACTCATTGTGCCCCACCCCTATCACATTTTTTTTCCCTTCTTTCTTTGTGTTCAGTTTCATTTGTATATAGTGAACAGGACGTTATATTTTCTTTATGATTTTTATTTTTAATGATTGATACAATTTTTTTTTTTTCATATTTTAACACACATCTTTTAGAAACTTGTCATTTTATAAGATTTTGCTGGCAAATTTTTAGATTGACATAAACATTTATTTACATGAAAGAATTTTACTGGAGAACTTTCTAATTCTTTCATATTTTTTTGTTAAAACTGTATTGAAACCATTTGTGGGGAATTTTTTTTTTTTACCACAGCAACTGGTTGCATACCACAAAGTTTAACGGAACCTACTGAAGCAAGCCAGCATTACCATGGGCAATGGTGAGGCGAAGGCGTTTAGAAAGCCAAGCACCTTCACAGGCATCACATGACACCTCGGTGAGGCAAGCTGCCAACATTGACAAGAACTGCGTAGTTAGTGGCTCAGCCCCTCCGAATGTCTCAAACACCAGAGGTTGAGAGGTTGGAAGAGATAGTTCACTGTCAGGCCCCGATACTTAAGAGTTTCCTTCCATTCAGCTATGGAAGCAGTGACCCTCCCATTAACTGCAGCATTCAGGATGTGGGAGAGAGCAAAGGTGTCGCAGACTGTGGCATCTCAAATGAGGTACCTACCTCTAACCCAGGGACAGAGGGCAAGACCATCTGGTCTCTTCCCATCACTTCTGGATAACCCCCAATGGCTCCAGAACTGAGGGGATATTAATCTGAGCCAGGGCCCGCTTAATAATTAGGTTTAACTCGATGTGATCAGCATTTAGGCAGCAAGACAGACCGTGAAGACCTGTGGCGTTGAGGAGCCTACCACAGCTGCACCTTAGTCCCCTACAGATGTCAGCTCCCATTCTGAGTGCGACAAACTAGATGAACTCTGCATCTCCATGCAGAGTTCATCTAGACCGCCAATGTTGGCCACAGGCAAGGTATCAATCCAGTCCTCTGAGAATTGTGCACTAGCTGAAAGTAGGTGACACCTTGAAAATTGATCAGATTAATCAAGGAGAGAGTTAAAAGTGGCACCTGGATGCAGATTGTCCCATGCACTTTGATTCTGTCTTATCCTCCTCTGTAACCAGAACTGACAAACCCAGCTCTCTCCACTGTGATTGAGTTTTATCCATCTCCCCTGTTGGAATTAGTCCATGTTGGAGAGGAGAGGATGTTGCCTACCAAAGGGGACAAAGCATGGATGGAGGAAAGGAAACAGGGAAGAGATAAAGACAAGCATTTAGGCAAAGCAGCTTGGTTGTGGGAATCTGGGGAGAGTTTGATGTTGACCAAACATTTGAGTTTCCTGAAGAGTAGGTCATCAAGGTATTGGAGGGATGACAGGAATCTGTAAGAGGGACTAATTCTCAGAAAATACAAAAGCTTAGGAATTGACTAGTAATTCCTAAGTATAAAAAGCCTTGGTGGGGCTCAATTACTTAAAGGATTTTTAAAAGTTAAGGTTAGTCATTTTGGATCTAAAGAGGAACTCGAAAGTTAGATCAGTAATTGGGGATTCAAGGGATCACAATTGAGAGGAGGTAGTCAACAAATAGTTTAGTAGTCTGCTCATGCGAAGCTGGATGGTTGAAGAGCCAGAGCTTGCATTTAGAGCTGTTAACACTAAGACCTCTATGACCAAGTTCTTCGCTCATCGTCCTCACAGTTGCAAGCACCTTGTCAGGAGGGTCTCCCAAACAAGCATCCTTGAGGTACCAGACATTTAGGTCTAGGTCAGCTCCCATCTTGGTAACATCATCAATACCCAATATGAAAGGGGCAGGACCATTGTTAAAAATTAAATTGATTATACTTCTACTATATACAAAATATTTTAACAATTTTTTCATACAATTCCTAATAATATTTAATTATAAAAATACGAAAATAGGATTTTTTAAAATATTGAATGGCTATGGGGATCCATCTGAGTAAGATGGGAATCAAAGTGGTCTATCACTAAGAAATGGTTGAGAATCACTGGCTTACAGGTTTCTGGGATACATTTTCTAATGTACCCTTCACTTTCTTTTAGAACGATAAGCTGTGTTTTGAATGAGGTTTGGCTGATATTTCTAGCAGGTAGGGTGATCTCGGCCAGGCTTTTGCAGCACCTACTGTAATGTACACTGCAGATTAGGTCATCCTAAACCATCACTTACTTCTAATAAGCCTTCTGAATAGTTGAAAGAATTCATTTCTTGGCTCCTCTTACTGTTAACTAGTAAAAGTATCATTCTCTCTTGATTGTTAAGTTGTAAGTTTGATTCCTAGACTGAGCAGAGCATTGTGTCCTTGCGTAAGGTTTTTCATTTTACATTGCTTGCTTCAACTCATCTGAAAATGAGTTACAGTGGCAGCTGGGGTCTAATTTCATGACAGATTGACACACAGTTCAAGGTGGTGTCGTGTATTCTCAGTCGCGTAAACACCTCAAAAACTGATTTTCTTTTAAGTTTGTTGTTACCTATTCCTGTATACCTATTACATATGAAGCCCTTCTTCACCAGCTTTTCTGTGATCCCATTGCATCTTTTGTCCACCTATAGTTTACAGTGAAAAAACACAGCATAGAATTCACACCTACATCATCATCATCATCATCATGTTTAACATCCGCTTTCCATGCTAGCATGGTTTGGACGATTTGACTGAGGACTGGTGTACCAGATGGCTACACCAGGCTCCAATCTGATTTGGCAGTTTCTACAGCTGGATACCCTTCCTAATGCCAACCACTCCGAGAGTGTAGTCGGTGCTTTTACGTGCCACCGGCACGAAGGCCAGTCAGGTGGTACTGACAACAGCCACGCTCAAAATGGTGTATTTTACGTGTCACCTGCACAGGAGCCAGTCCAACGGCACTGGCAACGATCTCGCTCGAATGTCTTTACACATGCCATTGATTGTATCATATTTAGGTACAGACCTAAACTGCATCTCATCTGAGCTATTTCTCTTTTTAATTAGCTGTGATGATATTTCTTTCTGCCATTTTCATTAACTTGATCCCCTTGTAGCAGCTCTTTCAAGAGCATCCTCTTTACCATGTAGCAGTTGACACTGCTGTTGCTACTATTGTGGATGAGAACACCCTGATTCACTACATGATTCAAAGGAAACCACAAAATAGGGTGTTGACCTGCTAGAAACAACTATCAAATACATCTCAATTCAACTCCATATTCTTAAATATGGAAAGGACATAAATAATATAGTCCTACATAGCCCTAAAAGGAGAAGACTATAGTTTAAATGAAATGCATTGGATCATAAGTCTACTCAATCAGAGCTGACCAGGGGCTAAACAACAAGCAATGGCAAGTGACCAAGGCTTTTGGCAATTTGTTGTGCTTGAGGAGACATGTCAAGCTTAGTGAAATCATAGTTGTGGCTAGTGCCAGTTGACACATGAGGGTTAGGGTTAGGGTTGGATTATTTAACATGATCTGGCAAGCTGCTGGGCTGTGGCTGAGCTCCAATATCAGCTTTGGCTTGGTTTATCTGGCTTGATGCTCTCCCTAACACCAACCATTTTACAGGGTGTATTGAGTACTTTTTCATGACACTTGTAAGAGTAATATTGCCAAGTAATTTGTAAGTCAATCAAGAGTAGAAAAGTCAAATGTGCTCTCCCTACCGACTGAATGGGAAAGTATTTTAGAGATGGCTTTACGTCAGATGTTGAAATGCTAAAAGTATGATAGGACAAGCACAGGTGTCTTTCTATAGAGGTGTTAGATGGTTTAATCCACCCATATATAATGCATTATATGTGGGTGGATTAAAGTAACTGGAAAGAAGATAAAGTTAGTGACATAAAAAAAAAGTGAGTATAAGAGAGAATAAGGACAGAGGATCAAGGAGGAAGAAAAGGGTGAGAGTAATAAATGATTAGAGATGGGGTCAGAGGTGGATATAGTGAGTGATAGGCAAAGATGGAAGTGTGATTGATGGTAAATATCAGTATGGAAGTGGGGAAGGTGAGAGAAATAGAAGTCGTTCAGGAAGGAGGAGATGACAAAGAGGTACCACAGGAAGAGTGGAGAACAGCAGTATAATAAAACTGTAGGTAGATAAGAAAATAGGGAGATGATTTGCAGGATGCGAGAGGAGGTGGAATTGAACTGAGATGGAGAACAGATACACTTAACCCTTTCGTTATTGTATTTATTTTGAGATGCTCTGTGTTTCTTTTAATTATTTTAAATATAACAAAGAATTTAGTAAAATAACTTAGTTATCATTTAGCTAATGTTAGGAACCTAAAGTTTGGTGGAAGATTTTAATTCAAAATTTATGAAAACTAGACATTTGTACAACAGAGCCAGAACCGGTTTCAGCCGGGTTAGTAACAAAAGGGTTAATGATGACTACAATGAGTGGAACATCAAAGGTGGGGAAGCAACAATGATAGATATGCGAGATGTTATAAGTGAGGTATGGCAAACCTAAAATGTAGTTTAGAGGAGTGGGAGAGATAATTAAAGGTACAGAAAGAGGTAATTGGTGGAAAATAGAGTGGGAATGGATAATAATGAAAACAATAGAGGGAAGTAGTACTAGGAGGAGAAGGAGATAACTGGTAGAACAAAATGTGGATGAAATATGTATTCTCAAATGTTTACAGCAACTGAGTAGTGTTGTATCTAGAAGAATGATTGAAGGATGGGTTTAAGAAATATGTGATGTAGGGAATGCTTGACAGGGTAGCAAGGGAAGATTGGGTGCAGTGTCCAGTATACATTTGCATAAACATAATGCTTTTAGGACTTCAGTTTTACCATGACAGATCAGTCTTCATGAGCAAAGCAAACTGCCAGTCATTTTGTCCTTTGCCATTGCCACTATGAAGCTCAGCATTTCAGATCAGCCTTTACTTCATCCTGTGTTTTTCTAGGTCTCTCGTTTCCACAAGTTCCATCCTCTTTAAGCAATTGGCACTTCTTTATACTGCTGTCCCCATCTATATGTATCACATCACTCATCCAGTGCAGTCTTCTTTCTTGCATACCACATCTGATTCCTCTTATGACTAATTTTTCTTTAAACATATTTGCACTTTGTCATACATGTACACTGATGTTGCACATCCAACAGAGCATACTAGTTTCATTCCTTTCTAGTCTTCACATGTCTTCAGCATTCAGCACACACTATATGCTGTAATGCAGTTGGCATTAGGCATGATATCTAGTTTCAAAAACCGTGCTAAAATATAGTATGTATGAGCAAGACATGATACAAATAAGAACCAACTCGGACACTGACAAACAATCCAAGCTAAACTAGCATAGAAAGCAGACATGAAATGATGTTATGTGTGGTTTATGAATTACACTGTGTGACAAAATTTTAAAAAAAAATTTTTTTTTTTTTTCTCTGTCTTTGGTCAGTGTTATTACTATTCCCTTCAAAATTTGCTTTTGCAACTTGGACATCAGTGTTTTGAAACTGATCTATTTTCCATTACATTTCAGACACATTCAGTGCTGAGTTGCTGAAGCAGAAATATCATGATAGCAAATATTCTGCTCAAAACCACAGATTTGCTCGTCAGTTGTTTGACCTTAACAACTTGATCATGTCCTTTAGTGACTGACAATATGTGCACCTCTGATTACGAGCAGGAGTAGTGGGGGAGCATCATAACCATGTGTTCAGAGGGATTCTTTAGGGTTCGAGTAAATGTAACAAAAGCAAAATCTGAAGGAAATATTAGCCATTTTTCATACTTTGTAGGGGTAAGCAAATAAGGAATAACAGTTGCTACTCAAGGACAAAAATCATTTTACACAGTGTTTATGAATGATGTCTGGTATATTTGGTGTATTGTATTTGTGATTTTGTGCCCTATGGCTTGATTTATTAGTTTGTTAGAATACTTGTTTATTAATGTTTGTTTTACTCTGTGAATTTCTTTGTCTCACATATCATTCATGGAGGATAATCTTAATGCAGAATACTGCCTCAAGAAGTGTCATCTAACCCTATCTAGCATGTGTAAAATGGATGTAAAAATAAAAATGATGATGATGATGATGCTGACAGTGACCCCAATACTGCTGTCACCTCCATTACTGATGTCTGGCAGCTGCTAGTTATTAGGGTGAAAAAATAAAAAAACGTTATTTCATTTGTCAGCGGTTTACCAATTACAAATGCTACCCTGGTACAACCCGGATATAAGCTGGAGTATATTCACTCTGCTTAGTTACTTGTTGCTATAGTGTTTTTTTCTCTTTCCTTTACATTATTGCTTATTTTGTTCTAGGTTTCACATTTTTTACGATTGAATAATAAATAACTACACTTCATTTGAACAATAGAGCTGGATTCATTTAACCCTTCCATTTACAAAACACAAACGATCAATCTTGTTATAAACTTTCCTTCTATATCTCACTCTCTCTCTCTCTCATTTATGTTTAAATGAGTTACTGCTGTGATGAAAAAAAGCATTCCAGTGCTACTAGTCACTATTGAGATAGTTGCAGATGAGAAATAATAAGATTGCTGTAATAAATGTAGATTGCTGTAATAGCATGTACAAGATACTCTAAAAATTATATTCTATGTTGCGTCAATCATTATACTACCAATGGTCTATTGTGCTTCTTCTATCAAAGTAGAATGTGTGCATATATTATTGACTGATGAGTCATTTATAAAGCAGTGGATTAGAAGAATTCATAAAGAACTATATGTACATTAACATTTTTAATTATGTCCATTTGCAACTTTTAGTTCAAATCCCTAAGGTGCCATCATTTCATGGTCAACAAAATTAATAGCCAGCATATTCTACAGTTAATTTAATGGTTGCAACCATTCTCTTTAGACATTCCTTTGTTTTGGTCCTTATGTCAATGGAGGAAATTCTTATTAATGTTAATAATAATTTGCCCTTAATTGTAATTAAAATGTATTTTCCATTAAGATTTTTAATTAATTTTTTTTAACTAAACAGTTTGAAACTTTTGGAGGCGCAATGGCCCAGTGGTTAGGGCAGCGGACTCACGGTCGGAGGATTGCGGTTTTGATTCCCAGACTGGGCATTGTGTGTGTTTATTGAGCGAAAACACCTAAAGCTCCACGAGGCTCCGGCAGGGGGTGGTGGTGACCCCTGTTGTACTCTTTCACCCCAATTTTCTCTCACTCTTTCTTCCTGTTTCTTGAGTAATGCTGCAAGGGATTGGCATGCTGTCCAGCTGGGGGAAACACATACGCCATAGAAACTGGGAAACCAGGCCCATGAGCTTGGCTAGGCTTTGAAAGGGCAAATAAAGAATAAAGTTTGAAACTTCAAATACTGGTAGAATTTTTCATGTGGAACATGGTTTACTCTGAACGTTTTTGACAAAATTTCGTATTCTAAAAGTTAGTTTGTGTTAAAGTTGTTGTATTTGGGTAATTTCAACCAATCAATGATGTGTATTCGGTTGAAGAAAGCTACTCCTGTTTACGATAGTAATCGAAGAGGAACTACTTCTGGGTCATTTCTACTAAATGTCACCACTCTATTCAAAGACCTATAGAGCAACGAGTCTGCAGCTAGCTTTTTTCTTCAACTGAATACACATCATTGATTGGTTGAAATTACTCAAATATGACAACTTTAACATGAAATAACTGCTAAAATACGAAATTTTATCAAAAACGTTCAGTGTAAACAATGTTCTACATGAGAAATTCTACCAGTATTTGAAGTTTCAAACTGTTTAGTTAAAAAAATTAATTTTAAAAATCTGTGATTGAGATGGAATACATTATTTACATTATTTACACTTGACAGATATTTGTCCTTATCTTGTTTGTTGTTAACACGACGTTTCGGCTGATATACCCTCCAGCCTTCATCAGGTGTCTTGGGGAAATTTCGAACCTGGGTTCTCATTCCTAAGGTATTTTTCAATGTTATTATTATAATTCAGGTCACTGTAGAAAAATACAGAGATTACAAATCTGGGGAATTTTTATCTTTTAAATTTTAATTTTTCTTAAAGAAATGCTTAATGCCCCTTCCCCACCTCACCCACCCATCACCTTCCTGCTTTCAAAAAGCTAAGAACTTCAAATGTTTCACTTTCACCTGATGTTTTACGCATGTGTAGAATTCTACTGAAATAGCAGACATCAGTATCAGACCATCACTAGAAAACTCGACTTGCTAGAAACAACAGGTAAACGATATTATTTCTGAAAAAAACTTCCAAAAAAGCTAAAAGTAAAACATTCAGAGTTTTTAGCTTTTTGAAAGTAGGGAATCGATGGATGGAGGTTGGGAAGGGGATTTCAATGTTTCTTTAAGAAAAACTTCTAAAAAACTTTTAGAAAAAGATTCGTAATCTCTGTAATTTTCTAAGGGGATTACAAAAATAAATTTTAAAAAAAGTTAAAAATTAAAAAATTGGAGTGGGGAGGGAGAAAATAAAAATTTTGAAAACATGCTTTTTGATCAAAATCCTAATCTCCTATATTGAAAACATAGGAATCCGAAGAAATTTTGGGAAAAAAAGGTGGGATCACAAATGTCACCTCTAACATGCTATAAACAACAGCTAAGTGACATGATTTCTAAAAAACTTCCTTTTAGGTTTATATTGAAGATCAGGTTTTTAAATATGTTCATAACAAACACGAATTATAAAACTAAAAAAGGTAATTTCAGTTGAAGTTGAACTGTAATTTTGTGCATGCACACAAGAAATAACATAATTCATACTAAAGTTTTACCTAGAGTATGTATGTGTGCAAAAGAAGTTATTTTTACATACCTTTCTTAATTCCAAAACAAGAAAAATTTGAACAATACTTCTAAAATTGTACTTCAGCCATGATTGTTAAGCCCCCAAGAACTATGTGTGGGTATTTGTGGGGGTGATTGCGCAAGAGAAACATTTATGAAAATGTACACATAAATATTGTATTAAAATAAGTTATCTCTGCGGACCATGTTTGCAATTATCTAGATAATTGATAGCAAGGGTGTATAAAATGAAATTAAATCCAGGTTTAGTCACAGATCAATTAAGTTAGTAAAGGTTTAATATTTTTGTGACACCATAGTGTCTCTATACATATTAATGAGAAAGTGAAAGAAAGAGATAATGCCCTCTCTTTTTGGAAGCGAAATTAAGTTTTGACATTTACCCCCTACCCCACCCTTTTCCCACAAAATTTCTTCAGATTCCTGTTTTTGATATAGGATTTTGCCCCCAAAACACATTCTCTTGCTCCATCCAACTACTTCTGATTTTTTCTGCTTTTTTACCAACATCAGAAATAAATTTCTCTTCCAAAGAGAGAGTGACGTTATCTCTTTCACTTTTTCTTTAGAATGTATCCAGACACTATGTTGTACAAAAATGTTAAAACTTTACTAACTCATTCGATCTGTGACTAAACCTGGATTTAATTTCATTTTATACACCATTGCTATCAATTACCTAGATAATTGCAAACATGGTCTACAGAAATAACTTTTCAGTGTTTCTTAAAGAAACACTGAAATCCCCTACCCCAACCTCCACTCTTCACTTATCCACTTTCAAAAAGCTAAAAACTGCAAATCTTTTACTTTGAGCTTTTTTGAAAGTGGGGAATTTTTTTTCAGAAATAATGTGCTATTTCAGTAGAATTGTACACATGCGTGAAACATCAGGCGAAAGTGAAACATTTGGAGTTCTTATCTGTTTGAAAGTGGGAAGGTGATGGCTGGGCGAGGTGGGGGAAGGGGCATTAAGTTTCTTTAAGAAAAATTAAAATTTAAACAAAAAACAGAATTTCCCTGATTTGTAATCTCTGTATTTTTCTATGTGGATTAAGAAAAAATGTGAAAAAAGTTAAAAATCAAGAAATTGGGGTGTGAAGGGGGGAAATTAAAATTTTGAAAACGTGATTTTTGGGTAAAATCACATTCTATATCTAAAACAGAAATTCAAAGAAATTTTTTAAAAAGGGAAAAAAAACGGAAGTGGGTGGTGTGCCTTCACCATAAAATGTTTGTTTGCTTCCTAACAACATGGTTCCAAGTTCAGTTCCACTGCATGGTATGTTGGGCAAGTGTCTTCTACTACAGCCCCAGGCAAATTAAAGCATTGTGAGTGGATTTGGTAGACAGAAACTGAAAGAAGCCTGTATATATATATATATATATATATATATATATATATATATATATATATATATGTATGTATATCTACTACATATGTAGAAAATCCATGTGTGTTTGTTTGTGGCATTGTTAGCTAACTTCTATATCGTTTTATTGATTTTGATAAAACTTGACATGTGAGTAGAACTCATGTCTGGAAACCTCGTGACATACTTAGATTGTTGAAAAAAAATCAATAATATGGAAGGAATCTTTATATCTACCTCATATTACTAATTTTTTTTAAACACCCAAGGGAAATAATCCATAGCATCTGCACATTATTTTTTTAAACACTCAAGAGAAATAACCCATAGCCCCTGCACTTAGAGTTAATTTCCAATCAGAAAATATAACCTGAACACTTCCAATAGAAGGAATCTGTCTCAAGGCATCCAAGAGCCAACCAGGTGATGGTGTTTCATTGAGTGGTAGATTGAGTTTTCTTTTGAAATTCAAAGCAGATACAAGTGAGGGAAGTAGAGTGATGTAATTTCATTTATATCTGAGCATTTGCAGATTAAATTATCCTCAAGAAAAAGAGAATGGGAGAAAATCAATTTTATTGACTTGGCAAACAAACTCATCAGTGATAGTGTCATTTATTACAAACTACTTTTACTGATTGAACAATCATTTAAAAGTAGTGTGGCATATGAAATTTAATGTACAGGCCATTGAAACATAACTAAAGACAACAAATACACCCTTTAGCATTCACATTACTCTGTCAAATATAATTCTTATTTATTTACATTTATTTAAAAATTAGTCATGCATTATCTTATAGCTTCAAGATTTCGATGATCTGACTGATAAGTTTTAGAACAAATTCGTAAGATGGGTGTGAGAGACTGGATTGAGTTGCTTTGAGCATGTAACAGGGTGAATATCTGGACCAGATAAAGTAGTAAACTGGCAGAATTTTTTGCACACCAGGCGAAATACTTGGTCTGTTCAGGGTTTAAATTCTGCCAAGGTCGACTTTACCTTTTATTCTCTTGGAGTCAATAAATTAAGTACCAGTTGAACACTAAGGTCAATGCAATCAACTTAGCTACTCCTATAAAAATTGCACCCTTCTACCAAGTCATGCCATGTTAGTGTGGCAGAGTAGACTCATCAAACTAATATGATCTCAATCTCAAATTCATGGCCTGACGGTGGTTGATGGAGAGAACATAGCTGAGGGTTTTGTCCTACAATGAATTGAACATGGGCAATCCAATCCAATGGCCAGTTTAAATGTTAATAAGTTAAGTTTTTTGATAGATTTATCCATCCCTAACACGTTACAATTTTATAGTTGTCTATCAAATTGAATGCAGATGCCAAACCAGCAAGGGAAAGCTGCTGACCTCCCCTGTTCGAAGGTTATAAAGGACACAGGTTCGTGTGTCATATAGCTAGCTAGAGGCGATGGCCTCTTGGAGCTAATCAACGGCACATTCGTCCTATTTTTTGGACTGCCATGTTGACTTGGCGATAACTATTAATATCCAGTACCGCTACCATAGTCTCCTTTAGAGAGACTTAGAAATATTAATATCTCTAAATTGAATATAATTTTCAGTAAATAAATCCAAGTTAGTGGCTGGTTAATTCTCTTATTATAGGTATAATGACAATAGATTTCCTCTTATCCAAAGATTATATTTTTACTAAAGGTATGTATACAAGTGGGTACTGAAAAGTTCCTGGCTTTGGGTAAAAGAAAATACAGGAGGATCAATTAATTATGATTTTATTCAATATATTTTCCTCGCAGATTCACAACTTATTGCAGCAGTCCTTCAAATTTTCTAAACTCTGTGAAAGAACTCGGAAGGTTGAGCCTCCAACCAGGCCTTTCACAATACCCTTAAAGCCAGGAACTTTTCAGCACCCCTTCATAGTTTGTTTTTCTTTTCTAGCTGACCTGATTCCTTCAGTGTGCTTGTTTTATTAATGCAGTAGTGTGTAATTTGAAGGAATTTTGTTGTTACTTCTACAAAATAGAGCAACCACCTACAGATGCCACTCCTTACTGGTTTCATGCCAACATTGAGCTCTATTCTTTTTTTTATTTATGTTTTATTTATTTATTTATTGTTTGGGTGTGGTTTACAGTGAGTGATAATTTTCTAAGCAAAAACAGAAAATGCATTTGCTTTGCAGGATTTCTCATGTGAAGTAGTGTGTTGAAACAGATATTCTTATACATATCTGGGGTGGTTCCCCCACCCATTCACCCACTTAAATAAACACATGCACTGACCTCTTCAGTGACCCTCCATCCCAAGATTTCTGATGTGAAATCATGTGTTGAAATAGATGTCCTATTTCTTGGAATGGTCATTAAAAAGACTTCTTTTTTCCCCCCAATTAAAGACAGGCATTAACTATATAATCACTCAGATTTATTATTTTTATTTTGGTGTCCTTTGTCTGAAATCTTTCATCACACATGCTGTGACCTCTTCAGCTACTTTCCATTCCATCTGTCTCCTTGAAGTGCCGGTGGCATGTAAAACACCCACTACACTCTCGGAGTGGTTGGTGTTAGGAAGGACATCCAGCTGTAGAAACTCTGCCAGATCAGATTGGAGCCTGGTGCAGCCATCTAGTTCGCCAGTCCTCAGTCAAATCATCCAACCCATGCTAGCATGGAAAGCGGACATTAAACGTTGATGATGATGATGATTGATATATATAGGAGTGGCTGTGTGGTAAGTATCTTGCTTACCAACCACATGGTTCCGGGTTCAGTCTCACTGCATGGCATCTTGGGCAAGTGTCTTCTACTATAGCCTCGGGCCGACCAAAGCCTTGTGAGTGGATTTGGTAGACGGAAACTGAAAGAAGCCCGTCGTATGTATGTATATATATATACATATATATGTGTGTGTTTGTGTGTCTGTCCCTCTAGCATTGCTTGACTTCTATCTTTCAGAAAGTCATATGTATATATATATATATATATATGTATATATATATATGTATATATATATATATATATATATATATGTATATATATATATATATGTATATATATATATATATATATATATATATATATATATATATATATATATATATATATATATATGTATATATATATATATATATATGTATATATATATATATATATATGTATATATATATATATATATGTATATATATATATATATATGTATATATATATATATGTATATATATATATATAGTATATATATATATATAGTATATATATATATGTATATATATATGTATATATATATATATGTATATATATATATATGTATATATATATATATGTATATATATATATATGTATATATATATATATATATATATATGTATATATGATATAT
>NC_142940.1:17960878-17976874 GCF_046866305.1 Octopus bimaculoides | reverse complement strand
CCGCTTTCCATGCTAGCATGGGTTGGACGATTTGACTGAGGACTGGTGAAACCGGATGGCAACACCAGGCTCCAGTCTGATTTGGCAGAGTTTCTACAGCTGGATGCCCTTCCTAACGCCAACCACTCAGAGAGTATATATATATATGTATATATATATATACATATATATATATACATATATATATATATATATACATATATATATATACATATATATATATATATATATACATATATATATATATATATATATACATATATATATATATATACATATATATATATATACATGCATATATATATATACATATATATATATATATACATATATATATATATATACATGCATATATATATATACATATATACATATATATATACATATATACATATATATACATATATATACACATATATATATACATATATATATATACGTATATATACGTATATATACATATATATATACATATATACGACAGGCTTCTTTAAGTTTCCGTCTACCAAATCCACTCACAACGCTTGGTTGGCCCGAGGCTATAGTAGAAGACACTTGCCCAAGGTGCCACGCAGTGGGACTGAACCCGCAACCATGTGGTTGGTAAGCAAGCTACTCATCACACAGCCACTCCTGCGCCTATACCTACTTTGTTTGAACAATTCCAGTTTTTTTTTTAGTGTCCTTGGGTAAGGATCATGCAACATGGTAGATGTCGACAACCACTATATGATATTTCTCAATGATCTCCCGAAAACCAACAACTCTCTAGAAGAGTGGCACTATGCCTTTAGTAGAAGAGTTAACGTCCATCACCATAACATCCAAATTAATTGAGAAGCTTAGGGTAGAACATTTACACACCGAAATGGTAAAAGAACAGGCCATATCAGGGGTTGAAGTGGCAAGGAAAAGCAAAAAGTACATTTGCCTTTAGGAAAGACTTAAATTACTGTTCTGAATTACGACAATGAAGCTGGGCTGGAATTTTTAAGGGATGTGCCCATAACTATATATATATCTTTATTTCTATTTGTAAAACTAACAAAACTTTTTGTGCTTTTTTTATATCAATCTATTGAACGTAATATCTTTTTATACATAAATTGTTTTTATTTGTAAGTTTAATAAAACTTTTTCATAATTTTTACTTTGTTTTTAAAAAATGTTGATATGTCCTTTCGGCAAATTATCCAATCAGTCAATTGTCCTGTTTGTAAGTTGACTATCGGCGAATTGTCTGTCTACTACATAAACAGCCAAATTCATTTTCTATGTTTAGATTATTGACAAATGTCTCATGACTTGCAGTCTTCTCAACAATTTATTTTCTGAAACTCTAAGTATTATATATTATATAATACTGTATCTTCATTAATATATAAGTGCAGGCATGGCTGTGTGGTAAGAAGTTTGCTTCCCAACCACATGGCTCTGGGTTCAGTTCCACTGCATGGCACGTTGGGCAAGTGTCTTCAACTATAGCCTCAGGCCAACCAAAGCCTTGTGAGTGGATTTGGTAAATGGAAACTGGAAGAAGTGTGTGTGTGTGTGTAGATGTTCCTCACCACCATTTGACAACTGGTGGTGTGTTTATGCCCCCTGTAACTTAGCAGTTTGGCAAAAATGACTGATAGAATAAGTATCAGTCTTAAAAAAAATAAGTACTAGGGTTGATTCATTTGGCAGTGCCCCAGCATGGCTGTAGTCTAATGACTGAAACAAGTAAAAGATAAAAGAAGAATATATTAATCATGCACTTAACCCCCCCCCCCCAAAAAAAAACATGTTTTTTTAAAACAAATGTAGAGATGTAAGATGGCCAAGTGCTCAAAGTACTGGACTATTTGTTTCATGGGTTGTGAGTCTAAATCTCTTGCAATCATTTCGTAGTCTCTCAACTTGTTTCACTTCACCTAGCAAATGCAAATAAATCTTAGATCATTTAAGACTGTTTTTTTTTTTTATGATTCATTCAAAGAATGAAGAACAGAATGCATGGCTATTGATCTCTGTAAGGTCTCAGAGAGAGAGGGGGGGAGAGGTGGAGAAGGGGAGAGAGAGAAGTAGCACCTCAAGATACTGCATTATCTATTCTCAGACCAGTTCTCTTGTCTAAATCCTACTAAAGGTTTAGCGAAGGGATGGTGTTAAAACAAACAATGAGCCAAGAATATTCATCAAGAAATATACTTTGGATAGACTGATACCCTACATAGAGAGGCTTCTATTCTTGTTCCTGAAACACCATGAAACTAGAGCAAAACACGAATCTTGAGATATATTTTTGTATGTTAGCTGACACTTATATTTGCATTACTCCTTTATATTATAGAGAAATACTTCCTGGTCATCTTAATCATTCATTTCATTTCTAGTTATTGGAAATAATAATAAGTCTTTGATTTTCTTCTTAGATTAACATTCAGAAACTTCTGTCTGCACTCCCATAGACATTAAAATCCAAAGTAATGATTAAATAACTTATAATTATATAGCAGCAGCAGCAGCAAATAAAAAAGTACAGGAAAGTAAAAGTAAATTAACTTACAGGATATTCAAATGGCATCTTATCAACAGACTTTTTGGACCTGAAAACCAGAAAGTGATAAGTTTAATGAATTAAAAAGCTGAAAGTAAGTAGACTAATGTTTCAACTGGAATTAAATACTTTTAGACAAGTTGCTAGCATTAATATATAAATACTAGTTGGGTATTTCACTGCTGGGCAATTTTCTTAATAGAATACTTATTACAATTTTTTGTTCTGTGTTAGACCATATCTTCTCCAGTGGATAGGATTCTTGATCAGGAGAGATCTCTGCATTATTTGGGACAATTTATAACGTATTGATGAAATATGTTTTTGCTTTTTCTATTTGGTGCAAAGATGTAAAGATTTTTCTTAGCTTGCTACTAATGCATTGTGAGGGTCTTTTGACTCTGTTGCCCTAATGAAATTCCTTATAGACATGCACACACACATACCGTGTGAGTGATGTAAAATTTATCTGATGCAAATTATGGACACATAAGAGGTGCAGCAATATCTAAGGAAGGTTAAGAGAGCAGATGTATAGGTACAATAAGCACTAGAAATATACAGAAAATAGATTGCATCAAATACTAGATGGGGGGGGGGGGTATGCCTAGAAATAGTTGTTAAATGATGATGTGTATATGTATATATATGTATGCATGTATGTCTCACTCTCTCTACACACACATATATATATATATATATATATATATGTGAATAAAAATTAAAAAATATAAAAAAGGGTTTTGTATGATCGTGTATAGAGGAATATATTATTTAAAAGAGTTCCAACTCTGTCTGTTTTTTATGTTTTATTTATATTCTTATAAAATTAATGCGGGATATAGAATATGGAATATATAATATAAATAGTAAAATGAAATGAAGTATTGAATGTCTTATTGAATATAAGAAATATTGAGTATTAAATATATAAGGACTAGTATACTTTCATGCCTCATGGCATTCATCAAGGTCCCGTCTGACAGATGTACTGTCAGTACATCTGACTTGTATACTTTCATGAGGCATGAAAGTATACTAGTCCTTATATATTTAATACTCAATATTTCATATTTTCAATAAGACATTCAATACTTCATTTCATTTTACTATTTATATTATATATTCCATATTCTATATCCCGCATTAATTTTATAAGAATATAAATAAAGCATAAAAAACAGACAAAGTTGGAATACTTTTAAATAATATATATGTGTGTGTGTGTGTGTGTGTGTGTGTGTGTGTGTGTGTGTGTGTGTACACACACATACACGACAGGCTTCTTTCAGGTTCAAATCCACTCATAAGGCTTTAGTTGGCCCAGGACTATAATAGAACACACTTGCCCAAGGTGTAACACAGTGGGACTGAGTTCAGAACCTTGTAGTTGGAAAGAAAACTTCTCACCTCACAGTCATGCCCACATCTATATGATAATGATGATGATGCTGATTTTCAAGAGCACTACAAAAAAAAAATCTACAACAGTTGTCACTCACAAGTGAGTATGACTTGTAGAATGTATCATGCTTTTGATAATCATTTTATGTGCCTTCACAGTTGCAAGCAGCCATGGACATTCTCTTGGCTCTCTCACCGTGTAACCTAGCAGAACATCCAGGATGTGACAGCTGAAGGATATGATAACTGTGCCAGCACTTGGCTTGTACTCATTTAGTTAAGTGAGGTGGAGCTACATGAAGTGAAGTGTCTTACTGAAGGACACAATGCATCATGTTCTAGGAATCGGATCCATGACTTTATAATTGTGAACATAATGCCCAAACCATTTGGCCAAGGGTCTTACGAGAGCAATCATTACTGTAAATAAAGTATGTGTCTGACTTCAATACCTCGAATCATTCATGGTGAGCTCAGAGAAAAACAAAGGGCATAGAGGCCTTGCTTGAAAAGCATTCAGTGATATGAAGAATATCAAAATATCCAGCCTTTTTAGACATAAATCTCTATGAGTATGAAACTTGGAATTTTACTAGTCCCTCAATGGCTATTGTTTTCAGATGCTCCAGATAACCTTCAGTGTTTGCTGGATGCAGAAAGTGACCAATGAAGAATCTATGCTGATCTTCCCCAGTTTATAGCAGGAAGATTTAAGAAGGTGACAGTAACTTGCTGAGTATTGTCTGAGACACCTAAAGTGTGTTGCCTGCCAGCCAAGACATTATCAGGAAATGCTCAACTCATGTGATGATGGATCATCAAGTCTTCTAAGACTCTGGTGGAGTACATTGGTACTATGATAGCTGAACACAAGACACTGATGATGGAATGGGATATGTGGCATATCTGTCATCATGATCAATACAAATGGAAGTTGTAGTTGACAGAGGATGTGGATAAATGATGAAATATCTTAGATGATTAAACAATAAACCCACATGCATCTCTATCAAAGCATCAGTGTTAAAATTTCTCTGTAAATTTCATTTAGCTAACCATAAAATGTACATTTATAACATATTTCTCTTAAAGAGGTTAAAGTAGCTGACCACACTAAGAAATTATTTACTAGTTGATTTCAGTTATCTGTTATTTAAAAAAAAAAAAACATAAGTAAGAGAAACAAAAAATATTGATTCCATACCGTTTCACATAGGAAAACACAACCACCAAAATAATCAGTATAATAACTAGAGAGCCGATAATGCTCAAAACGACACCTGGAAAAAAAATGGTAAAGAAATTAATAAAATCACAATGGCGAAAGTGTGAATGAATGAACGAGCCCATTCATCTTTCTACTCACCTATCCATCCATCCATCCACTCATTCAACTAACCATTTAATCAATCAGTTATCATTTAATGTCCATTTTTATGCTACATCAAGTGGACAGTTCAGCAGGATCCATCTAGCCTGAGAGATGTGTTTACCTCCAGTGCTTGCCTTGGCTAGGTTTCTGTGACTGGATGTCCTTCCTCACACCAGCTACTTTACAGAGTGTATTGGGTGCATATTTTGTGACACCAGCACCAGTGGGATTATTGAGAAATATGCAAGACAAGACCCCTTCATAGAGAGACAGGCTGAACTGGAAATAGTGTCTTGCTATAGAAAAGATACATTCTTTTTCTTTGTTGTGTATCCAGCAGGAAAGAAAGGATGGTGGAAATAAGGCAGCAGAATGTACTTGCAAGGTAAAAGAAGGTGGATAAAGAGAGTAGGAGTAGAGAATCAGGGATGGAAGTATGGGGAGGTAGAGGGGATTAGGTAAAGTGTGTGTGGAAGTGAGGGACACAGACCAAATGTACACAGAGCTAGATATAGTGAGTTACAAGAATGGGTGTTGATAGCAGAGGTGACAGAATGTTTAGTGGGACTGAGTTTAGTTATATATATATATATGTAAATATATAAAAACAAAAGGATAAAGAGAGCAAAGGCAAGGTTGAAGAATTTTATGGATAGAGTCTTACAGCTGTTTCTGGGAAGATCCAGTACTTCCCTTCATCGGAGACAGAAAAAATAAAGTTATCTATTATTATATCCATAGGCGGATATTTTTAGTATGAAGTGGTAAAGAGTGTGATGTGCTGAAAAAAGAGAGAACAGTACTTGAAGAGTAGTTTCATTCCAGTGGTAAATATCCATGTAGAAATTCGTGCAGATTAATCCTTATGTATATATATATATATATATATATATATATATATATATATAAATATAATGAAAATGAAAAAATACATATTAAGTACAAGACATCACCAACGAGTAAAAAATACGTAAAAACACAAGAGAAGGGAGAAGGAAAGAAAGAGAGTGAAAGACAGACAGATGGGGTACAGCAAAGGAGAGGGAGAAACAGAAATATAAAGGATTATAGTGGGATAGAGAGAGAGAGAGAGAGAGAGAAAGAAAACAGGCAGAGAACAGAGTCACAGAAATTATATATAAATGTAAAAACTTACTGCTGGCAAAGGCTGTGTGGTGTTCAATTATTAAATAGAAATGAAAAAATACACATTAAGTACATGATATCACCAACAAGCCAAAAAAATGTAAACACAATGAGAAGACAAGTACAGGACAAAATACCACACAGGGTGCAGTGAACAAATTGTCTGAATTAAGGAAAAATCAAAATAACATCTCATTTTAATGGATATATTTACCGAAATTATATAAACATATCTTGAAATATTAGAGTAAATTTATTCCTTAAAATTGCTACTGACTTCAACCATGGCCTCCAAATGACTTTGGAATCTCCTGTAACTCTTCTAGATGGTCTTCTTGTTTAACTTGGTGAACACTGCCATAATCCTTGCCTTCAGGTCATCTTTGGTGTTACAAGGAGCTTTATTGGTCTCTTGCTCAACTGCACCCCACACATAATAATCAAGGGGGTTGCAGTGTTGGGAGTTAGGTAGTCAGATGTTAGGGGTGATATGGTCACAGAAATTATCTGACAACCATGACTGGGTTCTCCTGCTTGTGTGGCATGGCGCAGAGTCCTGTTGCCAGACATAGGGTCTTCCAGCAGCCACTCACTTGACCCAGGGCAGTACTACCTCCTCCAGGCACTTGATGTAGGCCGCCATGTTGAGTCTGAGGCCATGTAGGAAGATGGATGGAAGCATGACATCGTCATCACTAGTGATCACTCCAAACACCATGATGTTGACTGGATGTTTGATTTTTATCACTCTTGCTACATGTTTTGGGGACACAACAAGCCAACAGTTGTTCTGTGTGTTCACCATCTGTTCGTATTGTAGCTTCTGGTGCAAATAAATGCTAGGCAGTACAGCATGTTGCTTCTGAATCTCTGGCAGAGTGGATTGCGTCATGGTGCTGTTTTTCTCACAGATGGTGCCCAACTGACCCTATTATACATGGAAGTCAGTCAAGCGGCACTGGCAACAACCATGCTCGAATGGTGCTTTTTACATGTCACTGGCACGAGAGCCAGCCAGGCAGCATTGGCATCAACCATGACAATGATTTAACTTGACTCAGCAGGTTTTCTCAAGCACAGTATATTGCCCCATGATTGAAGGGTATTCTTAAATGGGGCCAGTTATGCGACACTGGCATAAGCTACAGTTATAGTCTCACCTGACTTGGCAGGTCTTCACATGCACAGCATATCTCCAAAGGTCTCGGTCACCTGTCATTGCCTCTGTGAGGCCCAATGTTCAGAGCTTCACCATCTCATCCCAGGTCTACCTCTTCCACAGGTTCCCTCCACTGTTAGGGTGTGACACTTTTTTTTCACACAGCTGTCCTTATCCATATGCAACCCATGACTATACCAGCACAGTCATTTCTCTTGCACACCACATCTGATGCGTCTTATGTCTAACTTTTCTCTCAGAGTGCTTACACTCTGTTGTGTATACACACTGACATTACACATCCAGTAGAGCATACTAGCTTCATTTCTTGCAAGCTTACGCATATCCTCATATATATATATATATATATATATATATATATATATACATATAGTGAGAATTTACAAAAAAAAAACAAAAGATGAAGACGGGTGTGTAAACAGCAAACAGATGTATTAGTTTAATGCTCAGGAAGTGAAAAACCCTTTTACATTTTGAGCCTATGCTATTCGACAGAAAGGAACACAGAAATAGACAGGAAGAGAAAGTAAAAATGGTTTAGTGGCTAGCAATCTATCATGGCGAATGCCGGGCAGAGGGGTCACACATACACACACACAGATATATATATATATATATATAAATATATCAGGAGATAGATAGGTCCAGTCTTTGGGGTTACCCTGGATTCCACGTCCATAAAGTGCTTAGCTTCACAGCATTTCTTCAGACCCTCCCTAGGCTTATATACTCTACTACTATGTAACTTAGAGTGTGCTTCTTTTTGGGACTTATAATTTACTGATGATGATGATGTGTGTGTGTGTGTATATATATATATATATATATATATATATATATATATATATATATGAGATACTTAATAGTGTAGGTTATGGGCTAGTCACTCATACAGTTAACCAGGCATTGCATGAAGGAGTCATATCCAATGACTGGTGCAGCATCACCATAGTCAACTGCTACAAAGGTAAAGGCGATGCCTTAGAAAGAAATAATTACACCGGTATCAAATTGTTGGATCAGATGATGAAAATCCTGAAGAGAGCCATAGCACAACTAATTAAGGAGAGAGTTAATCTACATAAGATGTAGTTTGGTTTTGTGCCAGGGAGAAGAATCACTGATGCTATATTTCTGGTAAAGCAGTGGCAGGAGAAATACATTGACAAAGATAAATCACTGTATTTGGCTTTTGTTGGCATGGAGAAAGCCTTTGACAGGGTCCCTGGTACCTTATCTGGTAGTCAATGTGGAAACTAGGGATAGATGAGTGGTTAGTGAGAGCTGTACAAGCCATGTACAGGGATGCTGTCAGTAAGGTGAGGGTTGGCAATGAGTATAGAGAAGAATTTAGGGTACAAGTAGGGGTTCACCAAGGATCAGTCCTCAGTCCCCTCTTGTTCATTGTAGTCCTCCAGGCAAAAACAGAGGAATTCAAGATAGGCTGGGAGCTCCTCTGTGCTGATGACCTTGTTCTTATAGCTGAATTACCAGAACTAGAGAAGAAGTTTCAGGTGTGGAAGCAAGGTCTAGAATTGAAGGGTCTTATAGTTAATCTAGCAAAAACCAAAGTTTTAGTAAGTAGGAAAGCAGACAAATTACAAATATGGGTGTGGACAGTTGTGTGAAGAAGTGCCAATCTCTACCAGTGGAAGGAAGCTGTGGAAGAGCTAGACAAGGTGGTGAAGCATGATCTTTAAATGTTGGACCTCACAGTGGCAATGACTAGTGACCAGGATCTTTGGTGATATGCTGCGCTTGAGAAGACTCGTCAAGTCAAGTGAAATCATAGTTGTGGTCAATTTTGGTGTCATGTAACTGGCACCTGTGCTGGTGGCATGTAAAAATCACCCTTCAAACGTTGAGCCTCATGGAGGCAATGTGGCCATTGCTAATGTCACGTAACTAGAACCCATGCCAGTGGCACCTAGAAAGCACCTTTTGAGTACTGGGCCTCATGGAGGCAATAACAAATGACCAAGACCTTTGTCAAACCATCCAACTCATGCCAGCATGGACAACAGATGCTAAATGATGATGATAAATATTTTATATATATATATATATATATATACACTGGGCAAAGTTTAGAGAGCTCTTACCCCTGCTGGCGACAAAGGGACTCTCACTCAGAGTAAAAGGCAGACTGTATGACGCATGCGTACGAACAACCATGCTACATGGCAGTGAAACATGGGCTGTAACTGCTGAGGACATACGTAAGCTCGCAAGGAATGAAGCCAGTATGCTCCGTTGGATGTGTAATGTCAATGTGAATACCCGTCAGAGTGTAAGTATCTTGAGAGAAAAGCTGAACATTAGAAGCATCAGTTGTGGCGTGCAAGAGAGACGATTGCGCTGGTATGGACATGTGGTGAGAATGGAGGAGGATAGCTGCGTGAAAAAGTGCCACACCCTAACAGTTGAGGGAACCCGTGGAAGAGGTAGGCCCAGGAAGACCTGGGCTGAGGTGGTGAGGCAAGACCTTCGTACATTGGGCCTCACCGAGGCGATGACTACGGACCGAGACCTTTGGAAATGGGCTGTGCGTGAGAAGACCCGGCAAGCCAAGTAAGATCGTTGCCAGTGCCCCTGGACTGGTTCTTGTGCGGGTGGCACATGAGATGCACCATTTTGAGCGTGGCCGTTGCCAGTACCGCCTGACTGGCTCCTGTAGGATTTTCGAGCGAGATCGTTGCCAGTGCCCCTGGACTGGCTTGTGCGGGTGGCACATAAAAGACACCATTTCGAGCGTGGCCGTTTTCGTGCGGGTGACACGTAAAAGCACCCACTACACTCTCTGAGTGGTTGGCGTTAGGAAGGGCATCCAGCTGTAGAAACTCTGCCAAATCAGACTGGAGCCTGGTGTTGCCATCCGGTTTCACCAGTCCTCAGTCAAATCGTCCAACCCATGCTAGCATGGAAAGCGGACGTTAAACGATGATGATGATGATGATGATGATGAAAAGCAGATCTGGAGAAATGTTAGGACAGAAGCTAGGAGATGTGAACTATGCAGTAAGAGGGAGAGACACTCAACCAGACCTTGCACATCCAAGGGTAAGGAACGCAAGTACAGATTCTGAGTGAGTAACAGCACTGGAGTTTGATGAAGCAATCATATTGTTAGCAGAGAAATGGATAAAATAATGCTATCAGTACAAACAGATCAGCAAAATGACCATTTCCATGAGATACTAATGCAGACTACCTCAATATTAATCATCAACCTCATTATCATTAGTGATAACTTTATGAGCAAGTTGGTTGATACTATGATGGTTAATCTAATGTTTATGATGAATATGTTCATGGCACATGAATGAAGATGAATCAAAACTGTTATAGCTCTGCAATGCAAACGGCTTCAGGAAACTGGCCAACCACCAGAGTACCTATGAACCAGGTGCATGTGCTAGTCAGATAGACTCCACACACACCAGGGAACAAAGCAGACAGTTCTGCATACTAAATATTTCCTTGGAGAGATGTTGACATTCTTTGTTGGCATTACAAGAAGTTGCACTGCAATTCCAAAGATGTTTGTATAAAAGAAAATCTCTCACTTGAAAAACGAGTAAAAGTTGGTGACACAAAGACCACCCAATTGCAAAATTTTCCTTAAATAACTCCCAGTCCAAATCTATACTAGCATGGAAAAATAGACATTAAATAAAGTGTATCAAAGTCCTAAATAACTAATGTTTCTTTTCAACTTTTATTTTTAACCCTTGAGCATTCACATTACTCTATAATATTGTAGCTTTGAGATTTCAATTATTTATAGAATGACATTGTAGGTTAGGTGTGAGAAGCGAGATCTGACCATTTGAACATAAAACAGGTAAAATATTTGGGCTAGATAGGGCTGCTTTAAATGCTAAAGAGCTATATAAGTAGTGTGATTTGAAAGAAATTTGATTATTAGTTCTAGCGAGTTTGGTGAGCATAAATTAAAATGGTAGTCTTAATATTAATGAAGTTATAGGTTAGTTAATAACTGCTGATTGCTCTCTAATTAATGAATGAACGTAGATGTACACTTACTTTTTCCATCCACTTGGATTTCCTGAGTCATCACAGGACCATCACCTATACTTGTCGAAGATTTCACCCATACTAAATATTTATTTTTGGATAAATCATCAATTACGTATTTCTTTTCCTTCTTTGATATATGCTTCTCTTGGATTTTACCTGAAAAAAATGAAAGGAAACAAAAATAATAAAAAAAAGACAATGACAATGCCACCACCACAATTATTATTACTTTGTTTTAAACTGGAGCCATGTACCAAAAGATATTTCAATCTTCAGCCTTCAGATTTAGCCTGAGAACAATTGTCAAGAGGGATGAAATATTGGTATTTAACACAAGCACAAAGTCCTGCATTTTAACTCTTTTCATATCAATTCATCTAAGACTGCCTCTGGTTGTGTAATGCAAAATCATTTGATTTTAAAGTATCATCATCATAATGTTCGTTTTCCATGCTGGCATGGGTTAGACAGTTTGACATGCAGCTGGCCAGCCGGGGGACTGTCCAGACTCCAATCATTTGTTGTGGCTTGGCTTCTACAGCTGGATGCCCTTCCTAATGCCAACCACTTTACAGAGTGTGCTGGGTGCATTTATGCAGCAGTTGCATGAGTGCATTTTATGTGGCAAGAGTACCAGTAAAGGACAAGCCTGTATGTTATTTAAATTCTACCTTTCTATCATAATTCTAAGACAAAAGAAACTATTGCTAAAATTGTGTTCTAAACACTTTCTTAATAAGGGGAAAATTACATGTTATACTAAAGCCTTTCAAAGTCTAGATTACTTTGGAAATTACACAAAACATTTTGGTAGTGGATAGGCAGGGGCAAGGTTGTATGGTTAAGAAGTTCCACTTCACAAGGTTCTGAGTTCAGTTCCACTGTGAGGTACCTTGGGAAAGCATCTTCTCTCGTTAGCCTAGGTCAACCAACACATTCTGAATGAATTTGGTAGATGGAAACTGTTGAAACTCATGAATGCATGTGAAAGCATTTTTGTGTTTATTTCTCACCAGGCATGGCTGAGTGGTAAGAAGCTTGCTTCCCAACTACATGGTTCTGAGTTCAGTCCCACTTCATGGCACCTTAGGCAAGTGCCATCTACTATAGCCCTGGGCTGACCAAAGCCTTGTGAGTGGATATGGTAGACTGAAAGAAGCCCGTCATGTGTGTGTGTGTATATATCATCATCCTCGTCATCATCATCATCATTTAACATCCGTTGTCCATGCTGGCATGGGTTGGATGGTTTGACCAGGGCTGGTAAGCTGGAAAGCTGCACCAGGCTCCGGTCTGATTCGGCATGGTTTCTATAGCTGGATGTCCTTCCTAACACCAACCACTCTGAGAGTGTAATGGGTGCTTTTATGTGCCACCGGCACAGATGGCATTCACGTGACCCCAGTATTTGCTATGACTGCTATTTTACTTGACTTGATGGGTCTTCTTGAGCAGGATATATGCCAAAGGTCTCAGTCATTGCATCTGAGAGGCCCAACACTAGAAAGGTGCTTTTTAGGTGCCAGTTACGTGACACCAGCATCAGCCACAACTATATTTTCACTTGGCTTGAAAGCACAGCATACTGCCAAAGGTCTTGGTCACTAGCTATTACCACTGTGAAGCCCAAAGTTTGAAGATCCTGCTTCACCACCTCGTCCCATGTCTTCCTGGGTCTACCTCTTCCACAGCTTCTCTCCACAGGGCACTTCTTTATACAGCTGTCCTCGTCCATGTGCATCACATGACCATACCAGTGCAGTCGTCTCTCTTGCATACCACATGATGCCTCTTATGCCAAACTTTTCTCTGAAGATGCTTATGCTCAGTCGAACATGCACACTGACATTGCACATCCAGTGAAGCATACTGGCTTCATTTCTTTCAAGCCCATGCATGTCCTTGGCTTTCATAGATCATGTTTCACTACCATGTAGCATAGCTGTTTGCACACAGGTATCATACAATCTACTCTTTAGTCTGAGGGAGAGGGTCTTTGTTGCCAGAAGAGGTAGGAACTCTCTGAACTTTGCCCAGCCTAAACTTATTCTCACAGCTATGCTTTGGAGCACCCACCTCCACTACTAACTTGGTCACCTAGATAATGGAAGCTATCTACTACCTCTACCTTACCCACTGGCAGTTGATGGAGTCTATTTTCTATTGTATCTGTGCATCTGCTACACACAAAAACTATCTTCCCAGTAACCTTCCTTTGATATTGCTGCACCTCTTATGTGTCCATAGCTTACAGTGGATACATCTTATGGAGTTTTTATCTATGCCTTTTTTACAGATCAAGCAGGGCCATTTACCTGAAGGGATTTGTGATTTGTCAGCCTTCCTACTTGCAAAGAGTTTGGTTATGTACGTATATATATATATATATATATATATATATATATATAAGGTACATCTTTTTTCTTTTTTCTTTCCTCTGATGATATTGTGCTCATGTCACATAAATGTAAATTTAATGTTTATTGTATTGAAACAGCTGTAAGTGAAGATGACCAATTTGCTGTTAATAATAAACAATTATTAACTTAACAATCTCCATTCTCTTCTTTTAAATATATATAGATGTGTGTGTTTGTGTGTGTTTTCATGTATGTGTTTGTCTCCCACCACTGTTTGACAACCAGTGTAAGTGTTTATGGCCATGTAACTTAGCAGTTCAGCAAAAGAGACTGATAGAATAAGTACCAGGCTCAACAAAAACATAAGTACTGTAGTTGATTTATTCAACTAAAAATTCTTCAAGGCAGTGCCCCAGCATGGCCGCAGTCTAATGACTGAAGCAAGTAAAAGAAGATAAAAAAAAATGAAGCTGACAACCAGTGTTGATCTATTTACTTAACAGTTTGGCAGAAAGAGACTGATGGAGTGAGTATCAAACTTTAAACAAACAAGTCCTGGTGCTTGGGAATTCAATTTGATTGTCTAAACTGGTGGTTCTCAACATGGGACATTTGCCCCACCAGTGGGGCCGGAGAAAACAATGGTGTGTGTGTGTGGGTAGGGGGTGTCCAAAATTATTTTCTTTCTGTTTTTTTTTTCTTTTTAGTGGGATATGGAATTGTGAAAATCTTTTTTTTCACAGCAAACATACTACACCTACACTCAGCCTGGCCACACCAGTCCCTCCAGCCTAACATACTGTATGAAGACTGTTTACTACAGTATAGTGCTACTCAGTGGAGGCGCAATGGCCCAGTGGTTAGGGCAGCGGACTCGCAGTCATAGGATCGCGGTTTCGATTCCCAGACCGAGGTGTTGTGTGTGTTTATTGAGCGAAAACACCTAAAGCTCCACAAGGTTCTGGCAGGGGATGGTGGCAAACCCTGCTGTACTCTTTCACCACAACTTTCTCTTTCTCTTACTTCCTGTTTCTGTTGTGCCTGTAATTCAAAGGGTCAGCCTTGTCGCACTGTGTCACGCTGAATATCCCCGAGAAATACGTTAAGGGTACACGTGTCTGTGGAGTGCTCAGCCACTTGCACGTTAATTTCACGAGCAGGCTATTCCGTTGATCGGATCAACTGGAACCCTCGACGTCGTAAGCGACGGAGTGCCAGGAAGTGCTACTCTAATGTCCTAGTGTGGATATTTCTCTAAGGAAAGTATATAATTATGAGAAGTCAATACTCAGCACTTAATAAAAGAGTTACCAATAGATTCAAATAATTGAGATAATATATTTACCACTGGTGGGGCATACATTTTTCTGGAAAGTTATAGTAAGGACCAGAGGGAAAATAGGTTGGGAAACATTGGTTTAAACCTCTGAAAGCAGTTCCCTAGCATGGCCATAGTTCAATGACAGAGACCAGTAAAAGAATCAAAAGGAGTCAGAGTGTAACACATTAAAAATATTGTCAAATGTAATGTTTATATGCTTCGGGCCAGGCCGAGTTCGCAACTGCTAGGGAGTTGATCAAGATATAGCAGAGACTCCATCTAAGAAGATCTGAAGAAGGAATTGTATTCCGAAATATCATCGGACTATAGATAACTAAATTACAACAGGTATATAGTCCATTTTTTGTATTATAGTGCATTGTTGTACCATTCAAAACTTTTTATTCTTTACAAACAATACACAATGCTTTAAGCGAACTACAATACTCTCCTATATTTATATTGTTTTGAATTTATCATGCATTATCTTGTAGTTTAGAGATGTGAATGATATGATTGCTTAGTTTTAGAATGATATTGTAAGGATGGCATGAGAGGCCAGATCTAGCCAGTTTCAATACAAAACAGTTTAAATATTTTGGCCAGACAAGGTCGGTTTGAATGCTAAAG
>NC_142940.1:17945721-17950378 GCF_046866305.1 Octopus bimaculoides | reverse complement strand
TCAATACCTTGCGCTTTAGTTTTGTCCCTTATTATTTATCTTGTTTCTCTCCATGAAATTCAATTGAATTCAGTTGTTGTCTTAAATTCATGCTTATTCATTTTCTAAGCTTCCTAAATTCATGCTACGTTATATTCTAATCACCCAGAATTCATTGCTCTTTTAAAAAATTACGATTTATGCATTGTTGTCTCTCAAATATTTAAAATCTACAATTAAGAGCCCTCTCTACTCGCTGGCGGTACCTACCCCACCACCACTACCCATTTTCCTTTATTCAAAAATTCTTATCGCTCCTTAAAATTATGGCTTTTAAGTGTTGATTTCTCAGCCCAAGAATTACAGCGTGATGTGCTGCTTGACTGGTCCCCCCTCTCTCTCTCTCTCTCTCTCTTTATATATATATATGATGATGATGATGATGATCTTTTCTCCCGCCATGCCTCTGTCTACCCCTCCATCCTCTCTCTCCCCTTCGTAGTTTTTCCTTTAAGGTCTTCAGGTTCTGGCTATATATAAATGAGAAACCCATTCTAAATTATCTCGCTGACGTACTACGACGAAATACCCAAGATGCAGATAAGATAGAGATTTTTATTTATTTACGGCCTCAAACATCTCAATACCTTGCGCTTTAGTTTTGTCCCTTATTATTTATCTTGTTTCTCTCCATGAAATTCAATTGAATTCAGTTGTTGTCTTAAATTCATGCTTATTCATTTTCTAAGCTTCCTAAATTCATGCTACGTTATATTCTAATCACCCAGAATTCATTGCTCTTTTAAAAAATTACGATTTATGCATTGTTGTCTCTCAAATATTTAAAATCTACAATTAAGAGCCCTCTCTACTCGCTGGCGGTACCTACCCACCACCACTACCCATTTTCCTTTATTCAAAAATTCTTATCGCTCCTTAAAATTATGGCTTTTAAGTGTTGATTTCTCAGCCCAAGAATTACAGCGTGATGTGCTGCTTGACTGGTCCCCCCTCTCTCTCTCTCTCTCTCTTTATATATATATATGATGATGATGATGATGATCTTTTCTCCCGCCATGCCTCTGTCTACCCCTCCATCCTCTCTCTCCCCTTCGTAGTTTTTCCTTTAAGGTCTTCAGGTTCTGGCTATATATAAATGAGAAACCCATTCTAAATTATCTCGCTGACGTACTACGACGAAATACCCAAGATGCAGATAAGATAGAGATTTTTATTTATTTACGGCCTCAAACATCTCAATACCTTGCGCTTTAGTTTTGTCCCTTATTATTTATCTTGTTTCTCTCCATGAAATTCAATTGAATTCAGTTGTTGTCTTAAATTCATGCTTATTCATTTTCTAAGCTTCCTAAATTCATGCTACGTTATATTCTAATCACCCAGAATTCATTGCTCTTTTAAAAAATTACGATTTATGCATTGTTGTCTCTCAAATATTTAAAATCTACAATTAAGAGCCCTCTCTACTCGCTGGCGGTAACCTGCCCTCCCACCCCCTCCACCGGAAGTTCATTCGTCTGTCATCCCTCTGTCATCCCACCCCCTCCACCGGAAGTTCATTCCTCTGTCATCCCACCCCCTCCACCGGAAGTTCATTCCTCTGTCATCCCACCCCCTCCACCGGAAGTTCATTCCTCTGTCATCCCACCCCTCCACCGGAAGTTCATTCCTCTGTCATCCCACCCCTCCACCGGAAGTTCATTCCTCTGCCATCCCACCCCCTCCACCGGAAGTTCATTCCTCTGCCATCCCACCCCCTCCACCGGAAGTTCATTCCTCTGTCATCCCACCCCCTCCACCGGAAGTTCATTCCTCTGTCATCCCACCCCCTCCACCGGAAGTTCATTCCTCTGTCATCCCACCCCTCCACCGGAAGTTCATTCCTCTGCCATCCCACCCCCTCCACCGGAAGTTCATTTCTCTGTCATCCCGCCCCCTCCACCGGAAGTTCATTCCTCTGTCATCCCACCCCCTCCACCGGAAGTTCATTCCTCTGTCATCCCACCCCTCCACCGGAAGTTCATTCCTCTGTCATCCCACCCCCTCCACCGGAAGTTCATTCCTCTGTCATCCCACCCCCTCCACCGGAAGTTCATTCCTCTGTCATCCCGCCCCCTCCACCGGAAGTTCATCCCTTTGTCATCCTGTCAACCTCGGCTGTCTCCCGGAACCCATCTAGTGGCCTTGGCCATCCTCTCCCCTACCTTTGGGTAGCGCATTAAGGTTGAGAAATGTTTGCAGGTTGTAGGTAATGTTTTGCTTATGAATTCTTCCAATTGCAAGTTTTCTTTTCAGGTACACGACACTGCTTTTCCTCTTCCCAGGCTACAGGCCCACACCCCCAACACCCATACTGTTAGGATTGGCACTCTCAACGTCGGCACGCTGAAAGGTAGATCTGGTGAAATTGTTGAGATGCTTGAACGGAGATGCGTAGATATGTGCTGCATCCAGGAAGTAAGATGGAGAGGAGGTTCTGCAAGGTTCCTCACAGGCAAAGAACACAGGTACAAGATTTTCTGGGCAGGGAACACTGACGGGGTCGGGGGCGTAGGAATACTTCTAGCGGAGAAATGGGTGGATAAGGTAATCGAGGTCGTTAGAGTAAGTGACAGAGTACTTAAGATCAGACTAGTGCTTCATCATAGATTAGCTACTGTCATCTCAGCCTATGCACCTCAACCTGGGCTACCAGATGGTCTGAAAGACCAATTCTATGACACCCTCTTGCAAACTACCTCGTCGACGAGTGACAGGGACCTTCTCTTTGTGGCTGGAGACTTCAACGGTCATGTCGGACGTCGTGCTGGGGGCTTCCATAGCATACATGGAGGCTATGGCTTCGGTTCCCGCAACGAGGAGGGAACCAGACTGCTGGAGTTCTGTGATGCAACCAATCTTATGGTCTGCAATACCAACTTCAGGAAACCTGCCAGTCACCTAGTCACCTACCGCTCCGGCAGACACTCTAGCCAAATCGACTACATCCTCGCCAGAAATAGGGAAAGAGGGCGGCTTATAAATGCCAAAACCTACCCTGGCGAAGAATGTACCCCACAACATAGATTAGTAGTTAGCGACTTTGGGATCAAGGCAAAATGGGTGCCCAGAATTAGACAGGCTTGGAGAAGAAGGGTGTGGAAGCTTAAAGACCCTGCAAACGGACAGAGACTTAGAGACAAGTTACTTGAAGCATTTAACGAAATAGAAGGGGATATAGCATCATACAACGTGGAAGACAATTGGAGATTTCTGCGGGACAACCTGTTGAAAGCCACCGACCAGATTTGTGGGTGGTGTAAGGTCCCCTCCCAACCCAGAGTAACGTGGTGGTGGAACAAGGAGGTAGACAGGGCTATTAGACAAAAGAAACAAGCTTGGAAGGACTGGAAGAACGGTGGTAGCAGGGAATTGTACCAATGTGCCAGAAGGGAGGCTAGGCGACAGGTTTATTTAGCCAGAGGGGAAGCAGATAAGGAAAGATTTGCCAATGTTCTGCGCCGTGAGGACCAAAGACTCGAGGTATTTCGGGTTGCAAGACAGTGTAGGAGAGAGAATAGTGATGTTGTAGGAGAGAAATGTGTTCGCATGGATGATGGTACGCTTGCATTAAATGAGGATGCAAAGAAAGAGGTCTGGAGATGCCACTACGATAGATTGCTTAATAAAGAGAATGAATGGGAGAAAGAGAGCCTGCCTTATGTCGACCCAATAGAGGGACCAGCTATCCGAGTTGATAGTACCAGGGTAGATAAAGCAATTAAGAGTATGAAGACCGGGAAAGCCCCCGGCCCATCAGGAATCACTGCAGAGATGCTCAAAATATCTGGCAGTGTTGGCTATAGCCTAGTCACCCGTATTACGAACCAGGTGATACACGAAGGAGTCATACCCTATGACTGGTGTAGCAGCATCATAGTCAACTGCTACAAAGGTAAAGGGGACGCTTTAGATACAAATAATTACAGAGGCATCAAGCTGTTAGATCAGGTTATGAAAGTTACAGAGAGGGTCATAGCCCAACTAATTAGGGAGCGAATCAATTTAGATGAGATGCAGTTTGGGTTCGTGCCAGGTAAAAGCACTACTGATGCCTTATTTCTAGTGAGACAGTTGCAAGAGAAATACCTAGCCAAGGATAAACCTCTGTACCTGGCTTTCGTTGACATGGAGAAAGCCTTTGACAGGGTCCCCCGATCCCTTATCTGGTGGTCAATGAGGAAACTTGGGATAGAAGAATGGCTAGTGAGAGCTGTGCGAGCCATGTACAGAGATGCGGCCAGTAAGGTGAGGGTTGGAAATGAGTACAGCAATGAATTCCGGGTAGAGGTAGGGGTCCACCAAGGTTCCGTCCTCAGCCCCCTATTATTTACCATAGTCCTCCAGGCAATCACAGAGGAGTTCAAGACAGGTTGCCCCTGGGAGCTCCTCTATGCTGATGACCTTGCCCTAATTGCGGAGTCACTATCAGAACTAGAGGAGAAGTTTCAGGTGTGGAAGCAAGGTCTAGAATTGAAGGGCCTTAGAGTCAACCTAGCTAAAACCAAAATCCTAATAAGTAGGAAGGTAGATAAAACACAAACCCCTTCAGGTAGATGGCCCTGCTCAGTATGTAGAAAAGGAGTAGGTAGTAACTCTATAAGATGTACCCGGTGCA
>NC_142940.1:17930721-17940721 GCF_046866305.1 Octopus bimaculoides | reverse complement strand
GTAGTTAAAGAGTTTCCAAAGAGATATATTGGAATGAATAAGTGACATTTTGGATTAATTGATGCTACAAAAAAAAAAAGAAAAATCAGGTCTTGATTTTTGTTTTTAAATAATGACAATTATTTATTAAAAAAAAAAAAAAACACCAATTAATCTTTCAAATACTTGACATTTGGATAAAATAAAGAATTTATCCATAATAATAATGATTGATCATTTCAAAAAAATAAAAAATAAAGAATAAAAAAAAATAAAATATTTGACATTCGGTTTGATTGAAATTGAAATGTTTTCTTTTTCATATGTTTTAACTTGAATGCCACATTTTTTTTTAGAACTTCTGAATGATTAGAAATAAAAAAAAAAAGGGAAAAAAATTTATTTTTTTAAAAATATGACAACAAAAATTAAAAACATAAAGGTCTTCAACAGTTTAAAGGTATTTTGTCACAAGAGTGATTTTAATGAGCATCTAATCATCTGACAAAGTGAGATGATAAGTGAGGCATGCACATTGGAGTAAAACTTAGTAAGCTGAAGTGTTTGTGATAGGTTTTCTTTTTGTTTTTGCAGATGAAGAGGTGGGGGGGGGGGCTTTGATACAGGACACGTTTAGGACATTTTACAGTCAAAAATTTTTTTTAAAAAAAAGGGGAAAAGAAAAGAAAAAAACTAAACAAAAGTGAGTGGAGGAATCAGCACACATGCATACACTGACACACACACACACATACATGCACATGTATATAAACACATGTGCAAGGGAACACATTAAAAGATATTTGCAATGGAAAATTGAGAAGTACAGAATGTATATTTATAATTAATAAAAATGTTTGTACACACAGACACATGTGCATGTGTGTGTGTGTGTGTATAAATGTATGTATGTGAGTGTGCATATATATATGTGAGTGTATAAAGATATATATATATATATATATTTATGTGTGTATATACATATATGTATATATATTTTTATGTATATGCATATGAGTGTAAATATATACATATATATTTTTATATGTGCATATATATATATATATATATTTATGTATATGAGTGTATGTAGGTATATATATATATATATATATATATATGCACATAATATATATACTATATATGTGTGTGTATAGTTATATATATATCTTTATTGTGTGTGAGAATATATATAAAATATATATTAACTTATACATTATATATACACACACATTATAAACATACATATACAAACATACACACACATTATATATATACATATATATATATATGGGTATAGATGGTTATAAACCATCTATAAATGATTAATGGTTATCAAATGATATTTACATCTTTGTAAATGTAAATAATATACGTATACATAGATGTGCACATGAAATATAGGTTATATACATAAGTTATTTCTGATTTTAAAAAAATCCCTGCCTTAGATCTTAATCTTTTATAAGTTATTTTTTTTTTAAAAAGATGTCCAATGAAATAAATAACACAGAAAATAAATAAGTCTGATGGGTTGGTGCACTTATAAATGAAAATAATTAAAACAGCAACAGACACATATACAAAAAAAAAAAAAAAAGACATGCTTATATTCAGATCTGTTTTTTTGCTTTTGTTTTGTTTATTGTTCTTTTCCACATCAATTACTTCAACTGACTTCTACAATTAGTCAGTTTTTAAAAAAAATTTTATTTATATATTTTTGAAATTTCTTTTGGTTTGCATAAAATTTGAAAATTTGGGGTTGAGAATGGATACTTTGATTTTCGAAGCTGTTTAAGGAGTTTCCTCACCATTTGTGTTATAATATTTTTCTTATTTGAGTTAGCTCTCGTTTTAATTCTTTGTTTGTTTCTATTTGTTTACTTTGAATTAAAAAAACAAACAACAACATAATAATAATAATAATAATAATAATAATACAAATATTTTAATACTATAAAGTAAGAAATAGATGAGCCCATCACACAGCTGTCTTGCAAGAATATCAGTAAACAAAAGTTGTAATTATAAGAATACTCAGAAGATAAAAAGAAATTATATATATGTGTGTGTGTGTGTGTGTGTGTGAAATAGTAGGGCATATGGAATTGAAAATAAGGAGAGCTGAACACATACATGCATATATGTATGTATCAATATATATATACATACACGTACAAATACACACACACACACGCATATATACATACATATACACATATATGAATATGCACATGTATATATATTTATTTACATACATATATATTATATCCACAGACATATACATATTCATTTGTGTATGTATATATATATACACACGCACACATACACATATATTAACATGAAACAAAAACAAATAAATAATAAAAGTATTTCATTTAACTTTTACTCAGTAAAGTCTGAATAAATTACTTCATAGTTTATAACTGTTGATCAAACTCACAAACTACATAAAGTTTAGAGTGTTACACTGTATAATAGACACGTACAAAACTCTCTGAAAGCCAGCAAAGAAGACTCAAGGATTACCTCACCAAACACTCGATTGTCTACATCTATGGGATTAGCTGGTTTGATCAGATCACACAGCAACATTGACAACAAATTCCTTCTAACAAGGCTGACCAGTATCTGACATTCAGTGAAGATGCCCAAAATGTATTGTGTTACAGGTATAGGTGACAGAGAGAGAAAGAGAAAAAGAAATATTCAACCTGCCATTAATATTGAAGTAAAGAACTCAGGGATGAGTGAAGAATGAATATGTTCAATGTTTGCCATCTACTCAACATTCTCCAGATGAGTAGCACAGCTTGTAACACGTTATGAAGGAAGTACTGTTTGTTGTAATGATGATCAAGTATAGTGTCCAAAATTTATATGAAAATGAGAAGTGCATAATGATAAAATAAACGTTTTATGAATATTAACAACAGCATCCACAGTTTTAACATTATATAAGACAGTTTAGTAACCAAAATGTCTTTTTCTTGAAACCTTAAACCACTTGAATAGAATTTTGGAAGATAGAAGAATATAAAGAAATGAGTTACTAAAATAATCCAACTTTTATATTTACAGATATTATTTTATTTATATTTCTAAGCATTATTCTTCAAGATAATTGTTAAAACCCAATTTTAAAGAATTTCAGATTTCATTATTGCTTGTTTAAATCCTGCCAGATTCAATGTACCTTTCCATAATCTATGGCTGAACCTTGTAACCTGTAAGAAACTTTGTGCCAGTCAAGTTCTAAGTTATGGATTTTCCCCCCACAATAGTTAAAACACCAGTGTTATTGTTAAAGTAATTCTAAGACCAATCTAGATAAGTTTCAAGCTGGTATCCATTTGATATGAAATTGCAAGATGGACTTAGTAAGCAATGCAATACTAATCACAGGACTCAATGTATGAAGACACTAGGGCTTGCCTGTGCCTTTCATTTGGTTGTAGTGCATAATGGAACTATACTGAAACAAATTGTTGAAATCTATGAAATAATCTATGAGAAATACGGATTTCAAATTTTGGCACCAGGCAATTTGGGGGTGGGGATGGATAAACTCATTACATTGATCCCAGTGCTCAACTGGTACTTATTTTAACGATCCTGAAAAGATGAAAGGCAAAGTTGACCATGGCAGAATTTGAACTCAGAATATAAAGAAAGACAAAATGCTGCTAAGCATTTTACCCACTGTGCTAATGATTCTGCTGGCTTGCCGCCTTAGTGAATGAGAAATATTGATAGCAAAATTCAAGATATTGCATATTTTATCTAAATCTAGATGTAATTAAAACACTATAGTGTGTTATCTCTCGCTACACACGCACACATGGTGCTGCTATACTCTTATATCTGATGATAATTGTCAGTGCGATAAAAACAATTGTTGATGATGTACAAACTATTAACTTTAGTGATAGGGAAAAAAGCCGAAACATAGAAAATACTTTTTAATAAGACATGCCATGTTAACTATAACAAGATTCTAGAGGAAAATATAGCAGAAAACTGTTTTAAAAAATTCATTCTCTTTTTCAGTTTTAGATATCTTTATACATACACCACACAGAAACACCACAGGTGTATATATTTGTGTGTAAAATGAAAACCTGAGTTTAGTTAGTGGAATATAGCCCAAAATGTTTATTCTATTTAATCTCTTTTCATTACTTTTGAAATATTGCTCACAGATGACAAGTCAGCAGTTACAGAAGTCCCTTTTTTATAAAGCAAAGGGTCCAGGTAAGAAAATAAAAAGGCTCAGTTTCATGGAGATGAATCTGAAAATCATTGATTACTTTCAGTTTCTTAAGCATAAGTTCCGTGTACTACCACAAGGTCCAGTCTGTGTTGTGATATGGTACCTTGTGTGCCTCAATGATCCTGAGAGCTATGCCAGTGGAGTGCAAAGCTCCTAGTAGGGTCCCCTGCACCGTACTGGACAGGTCACAGGATAGAGAGAAACCAGATTAATATGCACCACCTCTTTCAGGAGGTAAAAATGGGTTTGCATATCGCCAAAACATTTACCTAGAAAAAAAGCAAGTTAGAGAAGCATCAATGATGATTCAAAACCAAGAAGACTTAGAAGAGGAAGGCCTTCCTTTAGGGAAACTTATGTCAGAAGCGTAAGTGGAGATGGAATCTACAAGGAAGGCAGAAGAGAGGTCGAAAAAGCAGGGGTCCTACTGGAGAGAAGCAGAAAAGATAGCCCAGTGTTGGGAACAGTAGAGAAAAATCATCGCTGGCCTGTGTTCAATAGAGAGCAAAGGGCTTATGTTAGTAAGTAAGCTTCATGTAGCTTTATATAGATTGTTGATTGATCGATTGATTGATTGATTGATTGGTTGATTGATTGATTGTATATGGTCTGGTTATTAGGTTTATCATTAAGTCGAAATATTTTGAAAAGTGACTTAATTAATGGAGAAACCAACATTCATTTCTGCACACATTGTACTGGAAACCTGATATACTCTGGTGATGAAGATAACAATCAGATTGAAAATATTATATTTGGATAGCTTTAATCTACTTGGAAGTGGAAAGGAACCAGTGCACCAAGAAGCTAACATGTAAAAGCCTAGCATCCAAATCAGGAAGCTGAAAATTTCCTGATATCTACTAAGTACAATGGAAATAAGAGATAAAGTGTTCTTTCAACAAATTACCATCACTAAGAGAAAGATTTAAATCAGAGTTTTTCTCTTGGGATAAGAAAATAAAAGAAAAAGAACTTCCAATACTGAAGAGCAAAAATACAACAAAAGAAACAATGATAATAATAAAAGTGATAATTTCTTATAAAGGCACAAGACTAGAATTTGGCGGGATGAGGTGAGGTAGGGGCTAATCAATTAAACTGATCCCAGTACTTGACGAATACTTTATGCTATCATCCCCTGGAAGGAGGAAAGACAACAATAATCTCAGCAGAATTTGAACTCAGAGTCGGAAGAAATACCACAAAGCATTTTGTCCAATGCTCTAATAATTCTGCCAGATTACTGCCTTCTACTGAATAATAAAAATAATAACAATTATGGTTTCAAATTCTGGCACAAGGTCAGCAATTTCGAGGAGGGGTAAATTGATTACATCAACCCCAGTGCTCGACTGGTACTTATTTTATCGACCCCAGAAGGATGAAAAGCAAAGCTGACCTTGGCAGAACTCAGAACATAAAGACAAAATGCCATTAAGTATTTTGCCTGGCATGATAATGATTCTGTAAGCTTGCTGCCTTAATAATAATAATAATAATAATAATAATAATAATCCTTTCTACTATAGGCACATGGCCTGATATTCTGAGGGAGGAGATTAGTCAATTACACTAACCCCAGTGTTTCATTGGTAATTAATTTATTGATCCCAAAAAGATGAAAGGCAAAGTCAACCTTTGCGGAATTTGAACTCAGAATGTAGTAATGGGTGAAAAACTGCTAAGCATTTTGCCCAGCTGTATAATAATAATCCTTTCTACTAAAGGCACAAGGCCTGAAATTTTGGGGGAGGGGACCAGTTGATTAAATCGACTCCAGTATTTCACTGGTACTTATTTTATAGATCCCGAAAGGATGAAAGGCAAAGTCATCCTTGGAAAAACTTGAACTAAGAACATAAATGCCACTAAGCATTTTACCCAGCACAGTAATAATTCTGCCAGCTTGCTGCCTTAATAATAATAATAATAATCATAATAATAATAATAATAATAATAATAATCATAATAATAAAAACAACAACACTTTCTATTCAATATCACAATTCAAACTGTACATGCTCTGCACACAACTCATACCTTATATTCTTACCCCACCTCCAATAATATAATACAGCTCATACAAAACATTGCCTTTAGAATTATAGTCAAACAACAGAGTACAACATGGTTCTATAGAATCACCACTTAATGGTGGTCAATCAAATCAAGTGGTACTTTACTTTACTGACTTCAGAAAGATGAAAAAAAAAATAACAAAAAAAACCCCCATATACTCTCACATAATTGATAGTTCATACAATAACCTAAATCACTCACATTCTACATAGGTGTTACACATTAAATGCAACACAAACCTCACAGAAAACTTAGCACTGATCACACTACTTGCATGAAACACAAACAAGAAAATATCACAAATCAAAATCACACATACTTGATATTAATGGTTCCCAATGTTCTTGACTTTGTGTCTCACTGGAAATCAAACTAAAAAACGAAAATACTGGCACACCCCATGTGGAAAGTTTAAAAACTCTTTAAAAATAAGTTAAAGATTTAGCAAAAAAACCCAGACAACTATTATTAACTTTGTTTAGTTAACTATACTTGAGTATGAATATTTTATCAAGATACCCAGGAAAAGTAGGGTAAATTTTGTAAGATTAAAACTCTTCTGATACTGACTTGCTGGTTGTATGAAACTAATTAATTATCCTAAAGTGATCATAAAACCTTCCATTAAAATTCAATGCTAATTTATGTTCCAAACACTAATAATATTATATAAATAAATTCTTTATTATTTTTGAAATTATATCGAACAGTGATTGTGTATTTCAAGAGAAATATGGTGCCAAAAGAGTTAAATTATATTTTTAGAAATCTGCAACACTCCAGATGAGAAACCACTATCCTATACAACAGCTGAAGCACTAATAAACCAAGCAAGAAACCAGGTCCCACAGCAAAACAAAACCAATATCGTATACAAGTACAAGTGTAAAACCTCAAAAGACAATGCTGCACACACTGCAGGAATGCAAAGGTGCAACTGGCAGCACAGTAGAAACTTGCCAGAAACTTTGGCAACAGTGACAATGATAAACGACAATGATTGTAATTATTTCTAGCATAAAAACAAGGTTCAAAATTTTGGAAGAAGAGGTTAGTTAAATTAACTGGTACTTTATTTGATTGACCCCAGAAAGATAAAAAGCAAAGTTGACCTCAGCAGGATTTGAACGAAGAATGAAAAGAGCAAAAATACTGCAAGGGATTTATTTATCAGGCTCTAACAATTCTACCAATCTACTTCCCTTAATAATAATCATAATAATAATGGTTTCTGATTTAGGCACAAGGCCAACAAATTTTTTTTTTTTTTTTTTTTGGAGGGTGGCGGGCATTAGTTGATGTCATCACCCTAGTAATTGACAGGTTCTTGGTTTAATCAATCTTGGGAAGATAAAAGGCAAAGTTGAATTCAGTGGGATTTGAACTCAGAATGTTTAAGGACCAGAACAATGGCTGTAAGGTATTTTTTCTAACACTCGAATGAGTGTGCCAATCTACTGCTCTTTATTATAATAGTAATGATGATGAAGATGATGATGATGATAATGAAAACAAAAAAAAAAAACGGAATAAAAATATATATATATGATAATGGTCTCCAACATAAGCACAAAGTCGCAGATGCCAGGGAGGATTCAATGCCACAACTTGAAGGGTAGTTTACTTTATAATTTAAGTTTTCAACAAGCAATAAGCACATCTTGGGTTTACCTTATTGACCATTGTGCTGTCTCGACCATACTAACAACATAAAGGTAGATAAACAATTAAATACAACCCAAAAGTCTTTGATGCAAATACACACCGAGACAGGATATCTAACAAAAATAAATTTAGATCAATTAAAACATATAAAAACACTACAGTAATTACTATAACAGCTTCTTTTATTCTGGTGGCACTAGTTTCTAGAAATTCTTAAACTAGGATTATTTTCATTCTTTCCCCCATGATTAAGTGGTGATTAATAATAAAGCTAAAGTGTGAAGACTAAAGGTATCTTGCATAAGGTAAAATTGAATTCTCAACCCACCAATTGCTATATTTGCATATCTATATGTATATCAGAAAAAGATACTTTCTGACCACAAATATGTATGTATGTATACATACATAACAAAAACATATTGGTATTCGGACCAAGCACTTTTCGCTCTTTAATCTATGTAGTTTAACCATGTTCCTATGAACAGATAACACTAAGACTTATCTATACACATAAATATTTAAATGTGTGTGTGTGTGTGTGTTGTGTGTGTCTGTGTGAATGTGTGTGTGTGTATACACACATACACTTACATTTTTGGCACAGATTATAAAGTGAAGATTGAATTTACAATGTTGCAAGATTAGACCATAGGGTAGATGTCACAGGAAGAGACACTCAAGCTGTCGCGAACTACTCATATATTTTTCCCTGAGATCAAATTATTGATATTTTAGAACTTGAGATAATTTATAAATGAAAGTTTTAGAGGAATATTGTAGAACAATGTGATGGAAGGTAAAGGAAAGGGAGGTGTTGAAAGCTGTGTAAAGCCAAAACTATGTTGAAATGGATGACAATACCCAAGCTAATCGTTTTATTATTTTAGTTTACAAAGTCTCTATGAATAATAATAATAATTCTTTCTACTATAGGTAAAAAGCCAACAGTTTTGAGGGGAGAAAGAAGTTGATTACATTGACCTCAGTGCTGAAGTGGTATTTATTTTATTGGCCAGGAGAGATGAAAAGCAAAGTCAACCTGAAGAGCATTTGAACTCTAGGTAAAGAGTCAGAAGAAATGCCACTAATAATCTTGTCCAATGCTCTAATGATTCTGCCAGAAAATATAAAGATTTGATTTGCTCATTGAAAAAAAAAAAAAAAAAAAATGTGGCACCTCACGACAATTACAATATCAGTGATAGTAGGAGCACTTGGAATGATCATAAAAAGGAACTGAAAATTATCTGAGAATGATCCCTGGCTTACCATCCATGCAAGAAGTGCAAAAGATTGTTTTAACTGGTACATCGCACATATTAAGAGCATTGTCGCTGTGAGAATGATTGCCACCTACATAGATAATATTTTTTCTTCTTTTTTCTTTTTCTATATAACTTCCTTTGATTTTGTAAATGAACAATTTGATGTGTTTATTTTAATGGCTTGTCAGTGAATACAGACATTTTCTTTGCCCTAGGTGTCAGGAAAACACTCAGGAAGAAATGGAAACAAAATTGAAAGAAGAAAAGCTCATAATAATCATAATCCTTTCTACTAGAAGTACAAGGCCAACAAATTTGAGGGGCAGGTAAGTTAATTACATTAATGAAAGGCAAAGTTGACCTCGGTGGGATTTCAATTCAGGAGGTAAAGAACCAGAAGAAATATTTTTATCAATGTTCTAACAATTCTACCAATAATAATAATTCTAATTTAATAATATTAATAGTAAAAAGGAATTCTGCTCTTGTTCTTCAAACACTCAAGTTTCCTCACTGGAAATAATTTAACCAGAAGAGGTCTATGATTCTAAATGACTTGGCTCGACCAATCATTGCTAATCCCATGAAGATTAAGTAAACCACTGTATAAGAGTTGGGTTAATTTCACAGGAAGAGTTTCATTGAAAGAAACATGAACAAGAGAAGATGACTGACAGAAAGAAATGCCTTATACTGCAGCAAGTAAGTTTTCTTATAAACAGATAGGGTA